>NW_006408738.1:1195082-1202690 GCF_000296735.1 Chrysochloris asiatica
TATGTCCCACTCATCTATTTTATCTATTTTTGTTTGTATGGTTTTCAAAATGTTTTGTAGTCCATGTATTCCCATCATTAGTGCCTTCACATTTGTCCCGAATTTTTCATTGATGACCTTCATAATTCTGGGATTCTCATTTAGGTCCTTGATCCATGTTGAGTTGGTTTTTGTATATCCCCTCCTTTTTGTCACAAAACTTCTACCTTTACAGTTGTGACAATCACAATTAGTCATGATAACAATTATTCACTATTGAATCCAAAGAATCTTATTCCCATCTTCTTTCACCAAACCCATCTAGACAAGATGAAAACTATTCAGTAGGGATTCTACCTTCCCCTGCACACTCTGAAACTAAACTCCCCCTTGAAAACTTGTAATCCAGATACTTCATGCCTTTATAGCTACCCCACTACCCATTTTAGGTAGCCAGTGTCTAAGCTGCCAATCCCTATCAACTCTGTATACCAAGGGGATAGGCTCGATCCTTGTTGTGAAGACTCCTTCTCTCTCAGTTGGTATGTTGAGCTATTATATCCAAAAGTATAGGCCAAGTTCATCAAATTGTAGCAATTTACACTTGCTTCCTTTATCAAATTTCTTTATCTCCCTCAAGCTCTGGTCATCAAACCATCAAAGCTAGGTCAAATGGGTATTATCTGCAAGTTTGGGTGTTCTTGTGCATCTTCCTTCACTTCATATCAACTGGATGCTTCACTCTCAGCTCTATCCCTCTGTGGCTAGGCCAATGTCCCTGCACTCAGGCGTTCTCAAGTCTCTCCTGAAATGGTGGGATGTTGGCCAATTCTTTTTGGCTACAGTGGCTCTGTACTCTTTTCATCATCTTTTGTTTTTTAAAGCTTTTATTGTGAATTGAGTGATTGTTTACATGGGAAAATATTGTGCCAACCAGCCCTTCCTCTTCTCTCTCTCATCTCGAGGTTGATACCTTTCATCTTCTTTTTATGCTTCCTGCATAGTTTAATACTTTACACATGTTGTTGTTGTGTGCCACTGAGTTGGTTCTGACTCATAGTGACCCTGTAAATCTTTGCAGGAACTGAAAATATCATCTTTCTCCGGCAGTTGGTGGACTTAAAAACCATTACCTTGTGGTTACCAATTCATTGCTTATCCCACAGACTCACAGCACTCCCATTTTGCCCATAGAATCCTTCAGTGTTACAACCCGAGGCTTGACATCTTTCCTCAATTCTTTCAGCTTAAGAGTGTTGAGTGTGTTCTTTCCTTTTGGCTTTCTGACTCCAGGTCTTTACACATTTCATTTTAATATTTTACTTTGTCTTCTTGAGTCACTATTTGAAATCTTCTTTTACTTCATTATTTCTTCCATATCAAATATATCCAACATATATTCTTGAAGGTATCAGAAACCAACCAAGGCAATGTAGCACCAAGAATCAGAAATGGAGTAAAAGATAATTTAGCCCTATTTTTGGCACCTCTTTTCTATTCCAGGTGATTATCAATTCTGAAAGCCATGAATGAGTGGCTAAATGATTAACCATGCTTTCAACATACTGATAGAACAGGAGAGACAAAAATTAGAACCCAGCTCTCATAAAAAAGAAACAGTTCAGACAAAACTCTAGAATAGTAAAAATATTCTTTTAAAAGTTAATATGAAAGTTATATTAAAGTATTGAATGGAAGAAAATTTGTAGACTTAAATACATATATTTTTAAAATGTTGAAATAATGATGTATATCAACTTCAAAATGAAGATAAACAAAACAACAATAAAAACCACATTAAAACCAAGCATATAAAAAATGTGACAAATATAAGAACTGATATTGATGAAATACAAAGACTATTAAGAAAAGTTATCTTTTAAAGGGACTACAAATTGATCAACACTTGAAATAGCTGATTAAGAATGTAAGAAAAAGCTGTACAGACACAAACAGAAAATGTAGAAGTGACAAAATGCGACATCACTCTAGAACCTACATATGCTGCTCTTAAGTTGCCTTGAGTTGTATCCAACTCACAACCACCCTGTACAGGATGCCAAGGAGCAGCTGATGGGTTTGAGTTGCTGACCTTGTGTTTCACAGTCCAGTGCTGCTTCTATGGCACACACCAGGATTCCATGTGAAACAACCTTGCATTCCTGTTGGTAATTGTCATGGAGTGGGTTTGACTCATAGTGACCCTATGTAGGGTTTCCTAGGAGCAGTTGGTGGGTTTGAAACTTTGACTTTATGGTTCAAACCAACCTTTCTATCCAGTGCATTTCCCTGTAGCTTCACTCTCAGACTCCAGAACTCACATGTTCTATATATTACATATGTTGTTTTTGTTGTTAAGTGCTGTCGAGTTGGTTCTGACCCACAGGGACCTTGTATAGCATTTCTGAGGAACGTCTGGTGAGCTTGAAACACCAACCTTGTGGTTCAAACTGACTTTGCAATCCAGTGCATTAACTCAGATGCCACACCAGGACTCCATGTATTATATATAGTATACATATAATATGATGAATATGGAATATATCAACAGTGATATATAGTGTATGTATAATGTGATAAATATGGTATAGATCAACAGAGATGATATTAACTGAATGACTCAGTACTATAAAGAGAATGATGCTTTCCATTTTGATTTTTTATTACAATGCCAATAAAAATATAAGAAAGATTTTTATTCTAAAATTTATATCAAATAATAAAGGATTAAGCACAGTCAAAATGATCTTGAAGAAGCAGGAGAACTTACTTTTCCAAATATAAAAATTATTATAAAGTCACAGCATTAATAAAATATGTTTTGACCCAAGTGTTGATACACAGACCAATGGAGCAGATCCCCGAAATGGAGCCTTGCTTTATGACAAGGAGGCACTGTTAATATCAAAGGTCTATTCAGCAAAATGATGCTGAGTCAATTGGCTTACCATATAAAAGGAATTTAATCCTGAGCCCTACCTCTCTTCATACACAAACATTAGTTTCAGGTTGACACTAGATCTACATGTTAAAGGGAAAAACAGTGCAATGTCTAGGAGATAACAAAGAAAAAATATCTTCATATTATTGAAGTAGGAAGAAATTTGTTAAACAGAATGCAATAGCATTAACCATGAAGAATTAATAGAAATACATTCAAATTATCAACTATATCCATTAAAAACAACAACAAAAACAGGGAAAAGATAATATTAATTTGGGACACAATACATGCAGTATATCACCACCAATAAATACATACATTCTTATTGTTAATTGCTATGGATTTGGTTCCAACTCCTACGGTTTCTGAGGAGTGACTGGTGAGTTTGATCCACCGACCTTGTGGTTCAAACCGACCTTATGGTCCAGTGCTTATCCTACAGTGCCACACTAGAACTCCATATACACATACATATTTGTTGTTAAATGCCATCAAGGTTGTTCTGGCTCATAGTTTCTGAGGAGCATCTGGTGAGTTTGAACTGGCAACCTGGCAGTTCAAACAGATCTTGTAGTCCAGTGCTTATCCTACAGCACCACACCAGGATTCATATATATGTATATATAAAGGATTCTTTCATGTCATTAAGAAAAAAGACACACAATCTGGAAGAGAAGGGTCCCTTTCTAAACTGGGATATCCAAATAGCGAAAACATGAAAATGTGCTCAGTCATATTGCTTTCAGAATATCCCTTCCTCACCTACCATAACTGTTAAAATGAAAGAAACTCACAATATCAACTGTTGTAAAGAATGCAGAACAACTGGAAGTTTCCTGATTTGTTCTTGTAATAAATTGTCACAGTGACTTGGAAAATGGGTGGGGTTGATTTCTATGATCCAGAAATGCCATCAGAGATGTGCAGGCATGGCATAATCCTTACATAAAGGCCTATATGTATCACTGTAGTCATTACCTTTTCTTGGGTGGCAATTTTCCTCCCAACATCTAGCAGTTAGAAAGAAAACAAAACAAAGATTGATTTCATAACTTTTTTGGGTCAGAAATGTGTGTGCAGCTTATCTGGCTGTCGCAGACTCAAGGTCTCTGACGAGGTTTCAGTTAGGGTGTTTTCCAGGGTTGTGTGTTTATCGAAGGCTAGACTGGAGGAGGGACTACTTCAAGTTCACTCATGTGGATGTTGGCATGATTGAGTTTCTCCTGGACTGTTGGATTGAAGTCCTCAGTTTCTGTGTTGGGTTGAATTCTATCTTCCCCAAATACATGTTGTAAATTCCACTCACTGTGCATGGGAATAGCGTTTTCTTGGTTATGTTAATGAGACTGTGGAATGGTGGTGCCCTAGGATAAGCACTCGACTTTAAGGTTGGATTGAACCACAAGGTCAGTAGTTCAAATTTACTAGCTGCTCCTCTGAAACCCTATATAGGGCTGCTATGGGTCGAAATCAACTTGACAACAGTTAACAACACCACCACATGTAAGGTGTTTCTTAATCTTTCCCATATGAAAGGAGCAGTTTAACCACAGAAGCAAGTGAGGGCACAGTGAGAGAGATGGATGCTAAATAGAGGCAACCAAGAAATAGAGGAACCGAAACTAAAGAGACCAGGAATTTCACTCAGAACCCAGAGTCTTTTCCTAGAGCAGGTGTCCTGAATTCAGCCTGCTAGCCTGTTAACTGTGAAAAACTCTTTCTGTTTGTCAAAGTCACCCATCTGTGCTATTTCTGGTCTGGTGGTGGCATTGCTGCTGTTAAGTGCCTTGAGTCAGTTCTGACTCATTGTGACCCTGTATAGGGTTCCCAAAGAGTTAGGACTCATTTCTGTTAGAGTAGCACTAGTAAATGAAGAAGCTTTTTCCTTTGGACCTGTGTCTGTAGCAGCAGTAGTTGCTGTTGTTGTTAAGCAAAACCAAGTTGAGTCCAACTCATAGCAACCCTGTATAGGGTTTCTGAAGAGTGGCAGGCAGGTTTCAACTGCCGATCTTGTGGCTCAAAGTTCAGTGCTGATCCTACCCATCATCAGTTCCTTAACCCATGGAGCCATCCACAAGGTGGCTCACAAACTGGGAGAGACCCAGTGTGAGGGAACCAATGACAGTAGTTGAGACAAATGCCACAGCTCTTTCTGCAATCTTGTAGGTGATATCCTATTACTCTGCCATAGTCTAATCGTTAGAAGCTAGTCACTAGCTCCAACGCACACTCAAGGAGATGTCATTATACCAGAGTATGACAATTACAAGTGGAAACTGGTAGCGACCATAGTAGAGTCTACTAATCACATAGCATTATTCAAAAATGAAAACGGGGAGTAGTATCCAATCTGTCTAGGCAGGGCCGATGAAAGGAAATGTGGATAGGTCTCTTGTGATATAATAGTGAATAATTGTTATCAGGACTGATTGTGAGGGTTGGAAATGTAAAGGTAGACGTTTTGTAGCAAGGAGGGGAGTGATTAACTTTCCAGTCTAGGAGCAGAGGTCCCAGGGACCATCAGAGGAGAAGAGTGGAGAGTGGGACCCTACCCAGAGAAGCAGTGATGCCTGAAATGGAGGCAGAGACGATGACGTGAAAAGATGGATAAGCTGGGGACTTTAAGACACAGAGAGGGAGAGGGACTGTGCTGACCACCAGGGGGCAGGCTTGTAGAGTATACCCTTTGGTTGGTTGATGAGGCATGGAGGGGATTGAAACGATATATGATGAATGTATAACTAATGTTCTCTCATGTAAACGATCACATAATTCACAATAAAATATTAAACAAAAAACCTCCCAAAAAACAGGGGAGTAAACCAAATGTCCATCAATACTAGAGTGCTATCCTCTCACAATATAAAATAGTATACTGTAGTGCAAATGGATTAATGATTGCTGTAGAAAATAACATGGATGAAGCTTACAAACATAGAATTAAGCAAAAACAGAGACAAACGAATCATTTTGAGTTTTCTTTTTATATAACTGGCAAAGCCTGACACCATGAATTTATGGATTTTATCTTTTGGGAGTTGGATATGGGGACCTGGTGACATAATGATTAAGTGATTATTCAGTTGCTAACTCACCTACCATAATTGTTCAAATGAATATACTGACAATATCCATTGTTAGAAAGGATGCAGAACAACTGGAAGGTTAGCAGTCTGAAACTACCAGCCCCTTGCCACAGTAGGAAAGCACCATAACGTTTACAGCCTAGGACATGCAGCCTATGGAGAAGCCCTGTTTTGTCACATAGGGATATTGACTTGACAGCCCAGAACAACAGCAATATGGATTAATTATTAGAAGGAGTTGTGAAGAAATGTATTTACTTGGAGAATACTAAGAGTCTCTTTGATGAGCAGTCAGGCGAGTAGTATGTGGTGACCATACAGATGTATTCACTTTTTGATAATGCATTGACCTGTAAACGCATATAATTTTTACTCATGTCTATACATGTGTTAGTTGTTGTTAAGTGCTGTAGAGCCAGTTCTGACTCATAATGACCCTGTAAAGCATTTCCCAAGAGCGACTGGTGAATTGGAACCACTGGCCTTGGGATTGAAACTGACCTTATGGTCCAGCATATTATCCCACAATGCCATGATCCAATGAAATGTGGAAGTCACTAGACACTCTGTGGGAGAAACTATAGCAATCTGCTTCCATTAAGACTGTTGTTGCTGTCATTGTGTGCCATCAAGTTGGTTCCAACTCATAGTCACCCTGTATAGATAGGGCTTCTGAAGCTAGAAATCTCTGCAGGAGCAGAAAGCCTCGCCTTTTCCCATTAAACTTACAGCCTCAGAAACCTTAGGAGGCATTCGACTCCATTCTTTAGATTGTTAGATATTGGAATTAACTACATTGCAATACATTTGGGCTTTATTTTTAGAGATAATTGGAGTCTTTAAAGATATTGGGAAATCAGTAAGAATGAGTGAAGAGCACTCAGAATGAGGGAATGAAAGGGTTTGTCAGGACAACAAAACACAGAACAGAAGAAGAGTTGAAGGCTGAAAAGATGTGCGGTTATAGCTCTCACTCTCAACTCTGGAGAACGCTGATAGCTGCAGAGAAGTGTGAGGCAGGTTTGACTTGCTGCTTTCTCAAATGAAGAAAGACTTGGGTGTTGCCTTATTGCTAGGCTATTACCAGAATAAAATGCCACAAGATAAGTGACTGTAAAGAAAACAAATTTACTTCCTTTTCCCACAGTTTTGAAATCTAAAAGTCCAATTCAAGGTATTGAGCATGTCAGCTCCCTCTGAGGGTCTGAGCAAATTAAAGAACAGCCCAGGCTTCTATCTTCACTCCTAGTGACTCCCAGCCATCCTCGGTGCGCCTTTGCTGTTCATAGACAGATATGCCTTTACTGTCACATGGTGTCTGTCTGTCCACTGCATGTGACTCTCTTCCCATGCTTGCCCCCCCACCCACTTTTTTTTTTTTTTTTTAATAAAATGCCTTTTAGAAGGAATTAAGGTTGTTGTTACTGTTGTCAGGTGCCATCGAGTCAGAAACAACTCATAGCGACCCCATGCACAGCCAACTCACTATCGCTGCCACAGTTGAGTCCATCAATGATGCCATCTGGCTGATCCATCTCATTGGGGGTCTTCCTCTCTTTCTCTGACCCTCCATCTTACCCAGCATGACATCCTTCTCCA
>NW_006408738.1:1204167-1208474 GCF_000296735.1 Chrysochloris asiatica
CTTTGTATGGGGTTTCCAAGGAGTGGCTGATGAGGTTTGAGTCGCTGACCTTTTCTTTGGCAATCCACACTAGCACTATTGCCCCATATAAGGCCCTATTCACATGTACAAGGGTTAGGACTTTAGTGTATCTTATGGGGACACAGTTTAATCCAGAACAATTATATAGAAACAAAAAATCTGAAAGAAGAGTCCTTCGAACCTTCAAAACAGAAAATGATAGAACTGAGTAAGAAAGGTTTTCATTTAGGATCTGGGCTGAGAAAAAGAGTAGCAAGTAAAATGTGAGACACTTCAGAGCAGTGCCATGGTCATTGTTAATGTGGGACCTTAGCCTGTGGCTATAATATAATTCTATAATGTTGTTGTTGTTGTTGTTAAGTGCCATCCAGGTGATTCTGACTCATAACAACCCTGCAATAAGGTTTCTGAGAAACAGCTGGTGGGTTTGAACCACAAACTTTGTGGTTTAAACTGACCTTGCATTTCAGTGCTTATCCCACAGTGCCACACCATGACCCAAAAAATTGATGTCTACCTCCCTGTCGGGGAATCCAACTCCAGTCTCTGTGGGACAGGCAGGGATACTCTCCACTATACTGAGTACAGGGTCCTGGTGTGGCGCTGTAGAATAAGCAATAGACCGCAAGGTTGGATGGACAAACCTACCAGCTGCTCCTCAGAAACCCAATACATGGTCACTATGAGTCGGAACCTATTCAACAGCACTTCATTCAAACTTTATTTTACATAGGTGTCTTTGAATTGTTTCTACAGACAGACTTATCAAACAGTTTGAAATTCCTTGGTAAGCTACTGTCTTTACTGTCCTGTGTATTACAAGTGACTCCTGTTTATTTCTGTTCCCCTTATCAATGAAGGAAGAAAAATCAAAGATGATCTTTTTCATGCAGATTTTCAGGAATGATGAATTAATAAGGTACATTTACACATACTAACCAACCATCTGGTCTTCTCCTTCTTCAGATCTTATGGCCCCACCCTGCTTTTTTAGATGCCTAAAACACTGAGAAGGTTCCTTCTCGCTTAGTAAGATGTTGTTAGCTCAGATCCTCTATGCCTTTTAATGGAGTCCCTTGGTGGCACAAATGGTTAAGCATTTGGCTCCTAACTGAAAGGTTGGTGGTTCAAATCTGCCCAGAGTATGTTGGAAGGAAAACCTGGTGAACTCTAACCTGGTGAACTCTTTCTGGAAGATCATCATCACTCAGAACCCCACGGAACACAGTTCTACTCTGAAACACATGGGGTCACCCTAAGTGACAATGGAGTTTTGCTTTTTTCTCCTTTAAAAGAATTGTCAGTTAGTACTTGATGTTGGATGCAAACAATAGTTCAGCTTCTTATAACTGGGACCTATATGTCCTTCTAAGCACCCAGTTTGAGTTTGGTTTATGTATTTCATGGGAGGTATATCTCATTGGTGAAATCTGAATTCTACCTACAGATTTACATCAAGTGCACCCTACTCAATCAACATTGTTAAGCACTGTATGGACAGGACCCCAGAGAAATACAAGGCATTGCATCTCTCAGAAGGGATTGTGAAAGCTATGCAGATCCATCAAGCTGAAATCACAAGCAATATGTACTGGGAAACAAAAAGTGATGAGGAAGTGCTTTATCAGCATACAGAAAGCAGAGCATCACTTCAGCTGTGGTTCTGAGGGAAGGTTTAACATTGGAATGGCCCTCGAACAGTACTTTACAATAGACAGGGTTTAGATGGTCAGAGAAGAGAAGGCACAAACTTCAGGTATGTTACCGTTTCTGTGAAGTGCCGTCGAGTCAGTTCTGACCCATAACGACCCTGTACAGGGTTTCCAAAGAACAGCTGGTGACCTTGAACTGCTGACCTTGTGGTTCAAACCGACTTTGAAGTCCAGTGCATTCACTCACAGCACCACACCAGGATTCTTGGGGAGGCAAAATCACTTTCTAAAATGACTCGTGATAAAATTCTTTAATCCGACGTAAGTAGAGATTCTTTCCTTTTTAAAAGTTACTTTCTGTAACTTGAATGAAGACTAATGGAGCAGATTACCAGTTCAGTTACACCCAACAGTTCCTGCACACTTTTTCCATCTTGTTGTTTTCAGGCCCCTCAATGTAACAGCAATGATCCCGCTTGCTTCCGGTTTCCTGGTTCCATTCCTCCTTCTTAACCCTTCTGAGATGTCTTCGTGGGTAAGTGCTGCCCTTTTGATTTCAAATGACTCTTTATTCTAAACTGTTCATACCTCACTAGTGTTATTGTTCCCTTTAAAAACCTGTTTATTGTTTGGCTGAAATTTAGAGAGTCTTCCATATTAAGCTCTCCTAGAGCATGATTCACTTTACATATAGCCTTCAGGTGCACACTAATGACATAAAACAAGATGTGGTTGTTGTGAAGTGCTATGGAGTTGGTTCTGACCCATAGTGACCCTGTATAGGATTTCAGTCGAGCGACTGGTGGTGAGCCCCTGACCTTGTAGTTCAAACCGACCTTGCAGTTCCATGCATTAACCCATAGCCCCACCCCAGGACTCTAAAGAAAGACAACAGGCAATTTGTTATGCATATTTTTGGAAACTGACATGCAGAGAAAATTGTAGCATTGCAAAACCTAACTACAGAGAGCGGGGTTCAAACCCATGTGGGCAATAGTCCATTGTATCTTAAGTCCAACCCCTTAGCCACTAGGCCATCCCGGTGGTATTAAAGTAACATAACATCCCTTATTTATTAAATGCTCTATGAACACACTCAAAGGAGCTCAGATAGCATAGTGTATTACCAGTTGGGCTAGTAACCATGAGGTCAGCAGTTCGAATCTACCAGCTATTCCACAGGAGAAAGATGAGTCTTTCTGCTCCCGTAAAGATTTTTAGCCTTGGAAACCCTGTGCAGGGTCGCTTTGAATTAAAACTTACTCCACGGCACAAAGCCACCACCTCACCACCACCACCACCACCACACTCATATCTGGCCTCTTTGGTTTTGATTTCTGTCGTAGTTGACCGGTTTGGCTAGCAAACGCATCCAGATGAATTAAAGTTGCCATAAAGATAGTGATGGGCTTTTACTTATATCACACAATGAGAATAGACACGGCCTTGCAGCTCTAAATTGCAAAATCATCAGATCTCCTATCAACGCTCACAGACAATGAGTTTTATTAGTCTTACCATTTCTTTGAGGTCTCCTTGAACGCAGGATTATATCGTCTTCTTCATCATCCACATCACCTAATCTACTGCTTGGTCCAGATGAGAATTTAGTACCATTTATTGTGCAAGGCACTTGGTTACACCCTTTAAATCCCTTATCACCACAGTCCATGTGATAAACTGCTCTAGGAGTGAAGAGACTCTGTCCTCTGGTCCACTTCACTCTGCCTGCTCTGCTTGTGTCTTACTCTACCACTGTCTCAGAGCACTACACAGTTACCAGTAGCTTATGTTTTCTGGGTAGACAGTCTTTACCAAACTCTCCTTAAATTACCTCTTTCTAGTGTGTTGTCCACCCCTCATCAGTCAGTGTGTTGTACTGTGGTGGGATGCATGTTGCTCTTATGCTGAAAGAAATGACATCAGTGTTTAAGTGCCAGCCAGGCTCCCTATCCCATGAAGAGGTTCAGTGGAGCTCCCAGCATACTAAGACTGACTAGGAAGAATTAGAGGCAAACTACTTCTGAAAGGTTAGGCACTGAAACCTTATGACTAGCAGTATAACAAAGACAAAGTGGCCAAAGATGAAATCATTATGAAGAGTAGCAGAAATTTTCATATATAGTACTAGAAGATGAGCCCCTCAGGTTGTAAGGATCTCAAAATAATACTGGCAAAGAACTGCCTCCTCAAAATAGAGTTGATTCTGATGACATGGGTGGAGTAATGCTTTCAGGACCTTCATTTGCTGGTGGAGCACAACTTAAAATGAAGAGAAACAGTTGCAAACATTCATTAGTAATCAGAAAAAGGAAAGTACAAAGTATGACTCTAGGAAAATTGAGTTGTCAAAAATGAAATGGAACACAAAAAGAATGATATCTTAGGCATTAATGACCTGAAATGGACTGGTGTTAACATTTTGAACCAGACAATCATAAGATTTACTATGCCAAGAATGACAAATCAAGTGCAATGGCATTGCATTCATCATCAAAAAGAATATTTAAAGATCTATCTTGAAGTACAAAGCTTTCCATGATAGGATAATATCCACACTCTAAAAAGGAACACCAATTAAAATCACTATTATTCAAATTTTTCCATAAACCACTAAAGCCAGAGCTGATGAAA
>NW_006408738.1:1233017-1235207 GCF_000296735.1 Chrysochloris asiatica
GTAGTCAATAAAGCACAGGTAAACATGTTTCTGATATTCTCTGCTTTCAGCCAAGATCCATCGGACATCAGCAATGATATCTCTCATTCCACGGCCTCTTCTGAATCCAGCTTGAACCTCTGTGGTGGGTGATGTTTTATATAGCCATTTAATTTGAATCTATTATTAAGAGAACTCAATACTAAGACTCACTTTAGCCTTGTAATAGTTTATTTAATGAGAGCACTTATTTAAAATCTAAAAACCACTGGTTCCAGTGAAAGACTGCTGTGGAATTTACAGTATATGGAATAATGTTACCACCTTCCAAAGGTGTCCACAGGCTCCTCTCCATGCCCTACTGATCCTCTCTCCTCTTCCCTTCCCTTCTGCTTTTTCTATTGCTCTTGCCTCCCATGTCCTTCTTCTATTTTCTTCCTTGTTTACTCTCTGCTTGAATTTCTATTACGAAAAAACAATATGGAGAGTAAAGAAAATGAGGGGACTAAAAAGATGAGGTGAAATTTGATAATCCAAAGTAAGAAAAATAAATAAATAGTAGGAAAAAGATAAATCCAAAGAAGGGAAAAATAGGAGAAAAGGAGAAGATATAGAGATGAGGGCCTTGCCAAATGCCACTAATACATTAGAGTGTTGAAAAAAGACTTTAATAGGTTTTTTTTGTTTTTTTTTTACCTTTTTGTAATACAAATTTTCTCCTTAGAAAATAAGGCATACAGAAATGGCATGAATATGTGTAGATTCCTGGCTGGAATGACATCCTGGTTTTGTGTTCTTAAATAAGGAGGCCACCAGATACCAATGTGGCCTACTCTACCACTTGCCTAAGGTCAGGCCAGCTGCTGGGTTTTGTTCCACTTGTTTTAGTAGCAGAAATTTGGCTTTTTCCTCCCACTTGCACTTTGAAATCTAGGTTTCTCATCCCAGCTGCCATCTGGCATGATCCATGCTGTATCGTCTATCTAAACACGGGTCAGGCTAAACCAGGCAACTTTTTCTTCCCAAAGAACAAACAACTACTCGATTATTTTGAAAAGGCAACTGAAAATGCAATTTGATATGGAATATGTTAAATGAAACCAGGCCAATATACATAGTTTAGATTTGCACAAGAAATATGGAGTTTCTCTAAATATTCAGTTCCTCTTCTATATTTTAAGTAGGATTTACTTTATATATACACACACATAAATTAATGTGTTACCTTGTCAAAACACTCATTACTTAAAGGAAAGAAGACACATAAGAAAATAGGATGATATTTAAACCTGATTTAGTCAGCGCCTGTGACTTCCCTGTCAGCTTTTCTCTACGTTCTCCGTTGTCTCTGGCCATCACTCATTCATGAACCTCGTATGTGTCCTACCAGCATTGTGCTAGGCGTTACTTGAATTACAATGAAAAGTTAGACATAGCCCTTGCTCCAAGGGAAATACCTGGAAGTGTACGTGAATATATTTAATCAGTAAATCCTTTCATGTTTGAAGAAGTAGACAGCTCTTTACTGTTTGCTAATTTCCAAATCAAAGTACCTCAGTGGTGGAAAAAAAAAAAAAAAAAAAAAAGGTTAATGTATTCAGCTGCAAACCAGAAGGCTGAAAATCTGAACCTACACAGAGGGACATTGGAAAAAAGATCTATTCCCCCGCCCCCCAAAAATCAACCATGAAAAATATTAAGTAACAGTTCAATTCTGAGACTTGTGGAGTCACATGAGTTGACTCAACATGATGGCAAATTGTAATTTACATATCTTCCTCTGGAAGCTTTCCTTACATCCACTTGATGGGATCAATAACAGCTGTGAAGTCAGTATTTTGATTAGTGAGATTTAATTTTAATTTGACTAATTTGAGAGTGTTTGAAGAAGTGCAGCTGAAATACTCCACAGAGCACAAGACTTCTTCTCATAAGTACTTTGGACGTGTTAAATAGGGGGAACCAGTAACTAGAGAGGATTTCTGGTGTAGCACTCTCAAACAAGCAGTGAACCACAAGCCTGGTTTGAACTGCAAGGTCGGTGGTTCAAACTCACCAGCCACTCGTTGTAAACCCTATACAGGATCACTATGAGTCAGAAGTAACTTGATGGCACTTAACAACAACAACTACAAATAACTAGAGAAGGACATCATGCTTGGTAAACTAGAGGGTGAGAAGAAAAAAAAAGCCCTTCCTCCCTTCCTAAAA
>NW_006408738.1:1237325-1241506 GCF_000296735.1 Chrysochloris asiatica
GTGGCATCAGGATTGGAGGCAGACTCATTAACAACCTGCAATATGCAGATGATACAACTTTACTTGCTGAAAGTGAAGAGGACTTGAAACATTTATTGATGAAGATCAAAGAACACAGCCTTCAATATGGATTGCATCTCAGTGTCAGAAAAACAAAAATCCTCACCACTGGACCAATAAACAACACACTCTACTTTGGTAACATCTAAATTTGTCACTCCCTGTTGACCTTGGTGTGTACTTGGATAGTATTTGTATGTTTCCTACTTATTCTGCAGTCCTGATGGAAGAAGGTATTTCGAAACGTCTATTTCCAGAAGCCTCTTTGGAGACAAAACCTGGCAGCTGGCATGATAATGAACCTATTTCAATAGAACCAATTCCACTACGATTAATATTAAGCAGCCACAGAATGATTCATGAAGCTCTTTTTAAACTTCTAAAAGTGCTTAATCAAAAGGAGGAGAAGGAGAAAGAGTACACAGTAATCACATCAGGAGCTGATTGTTGTTGGCTTTCTCTAGAAGTCAGTTTCCCTGCTTCTCAGGCTGACTGATGCTGAAGCAAAAGGCATTGATTTATTTTCCTGAATCAAACTTTGCATTCTGGCTGATAGAGAAAAATCTGACAAAATGCCTGAAATGTCCAGGAAGCTGATTGATTTTTGCAGGCCACACAACTACCCTAAGGTTTATAAATTCTTTGTTCAGATTTTTTTTTATTTTACTGTGTTTCCAGCACATGAATTTTCCTTATGTCTCTTTGTTCTTGTGTTTTGACCCTTGCCTCTTCTTGCCTTTTGTCTCTCCTGATACCGATTACCTATTGTCATTATGGCTGTGACTCAATAGGACAGAGTAGAGCTGTCCTACAGGGTCCCAAGGTTGGAATCTGGTGCAGTGGGAAAAGCACTAGACTGCAAGGTTGGTTTGAATCACACGGTTGGTGGTTCAAACTCAACAGCAGCTCCTCGGAAACCCTATACAGGGTCCTTGTGAGGTAGAAACAACTTGATGGATTTAACAACAACAAGAATCTTGACAGAAGCCGACTTCCACATCTTCAAACAGTCTTTCCTCTGTGGAGAATGGCTGTGGTTGAGTTGAATCTTTTGGTAAGCAGCCACATTTCACTACTGTGCTGTGATCCTTTTATAGAATTTCTGAGAGTATAAATCTTTATGGTACAGACCGACTTAGCTTTCTTCCTCGGGAAGGGTGGCAAGTTTGAATCACTGAGCTTACAATTAGCAGTCCTATGCCTAACCCCCAGTGCCATCAGGCTCCTTCAATATACAAAGTTATTGTTGTTGTTGTTGTTGTGTGCTGTCAAGCCAGTTCCAACTCACAGCAACTCTGTATAGGGTTTGCAAGGAGTGGGTGGTGAGTTTGAACTGCTGACCTTGCAGTTCAAACTGATCTTGAGGTCCAGTTCATTATTCTGCAGTGCCATACCAAGACACCTCAATATATAAATGTTGTTGTTGTTAAGTGCCATCGAGTTGCTTCCAATCCATAGTGACTCTGTATAGGGTTTCCTAAGAGTGACTGGTGAGCTTGAACTGCTGAACTTGCAGTTCAAATGCCTTTGCAGTGTGGTGCATTAGCCCGCAGCGCCACACCAGGACTCCCAATATATAACTTGTTGTTGTTAAGTGCCCTCGAGTTGATTCTGTCCATAGTGACCCTGAAGAGAGTTTCTAAGGAGTAGCTGGTGAGCTTGAACCACCAACCTTGCAATTCAAACGACTTTGCAGTCTGATACATTAGCCCATTTATATATTAGACATTAGCCTATTTATATATTAGACGCCCGGTATATAAATAGGCACTCCGATTTTCTCTTATTAAAATGGGTACTTGAAGATAGGATCTTGATTAGCCAGGTAAGCCTCCAAAGAGATGTTACATCTAATTCTGCATAATCACAGAGAGCCTCTCAGATCAAAGGTATCCTTGGGTATTGAACTTGGTAACATGCTTGGCTGCTAACTGAAAGGTCAGAGGTTCAAGTCCACCCAAAGGGTCTTCAGAAGAAAGCTCTGTGATCTACTTCCAAAACCTCAGCCATTAAAAATCTTGATGGAATACTGTTTTCCTCAGACTCACGTCGGGTGGCCATGAGTCAGAATGGACTCTCTGGCAACTGCTTTTCTTTTGCCTGCAGATGAAGCTGGTCAAACAGAGATGTTCGAATGGCAGAAAGGAAGAAAGTTACCAGTTTTATCAGGAACATCATTAAGGCAGTGCCTCTTGGAACTGAATTTTCTTTCCAGAATAGAGTACATGAATAAATTCCATTACTTGACCGATGCCACGCTTATTTTTTCCAGCACTCCTTAAACTACATTCTTCACAAGGGCAAGAATAAATAAAGCTCAAAGCAAATACTTTATAGAACCACGCTGGGATTTAAAGGATTTCCATGGAGGTTTGTGTTAAGCTGTATAAGCGCTGGACTGTTAACTGCAAGGTCAGCGGTTCAAATCCACCTGCTGTTCCTTGGAAACTATACAGGGTTGTTGTGAGTGAGAACCAACTCGATGGCACTTAGCTACAACAACACAGGGTCCCTGGAGACATCCTGGTGGGATTGCAGGTTGCACACTGGACTGCTCACGTCCAGGTCAGCTGTTAGAATTTACCAGCCAGCCCGTAGGAGAAAAAGGAGGCTTTCTGCTCTCATAAACAGTTACAGTCTGAGAAATACTACACAGGGTCACCATGATTCAGAAGCCATTCAATGACAGCAGGCAGTTACTATTGGCACCAGCCCTGACAACACAAGGCTTCACATCAAAGTCACACTGATGTCTTCTGCCTATCTGCTCAGCAAACTCAGCCAGACTTGCAATAAAACCGAATTCTATTCCCAAAAAAGCCAACCAAATTATTTTCTCCTTTTCAGCTGTGTTTCCTTTCATCACCAGGTTTATTGTCTTTTAAAGGGTGAATAGTGCTGTATTAGTTACCCTTTGTAGCATAACCATTGCTCCAGAATTCAGCTGCTTAAAAAAATAAGCATGCACTGTATCATAGTTCCTGTGGGTCAGGAATCCAGGGGCAGCCTCACTGCCTCTCACAAGAGGTCCACTAAGGTGCATGCTGGGACTGCACTCATTCAGAGCCCCACTGGGAAATGATCCGTTTCCAAGCTCACTCATGTGGTTGTGGGTCATGAGTCCCTTGCCACCTGAGCTTCTATTGCTGTTGTTGATGAGTGCTGTTGTAAGTGTATTGTTGTGTAGTGCCAGTTCCGACTCATAGAGACCCTGTATATAATTTCTGAGGGTCAGCTAGTGAGGTTGAAGCACTGATTATCCTACAGTGCCAAACCAGAACCCCACTCTATTCATTGTTGCTGTTGTTAAGTACCGTGGAGTCGGTTCTGACTCATAGCAACTCTGCACAGGGTTTCCGAGTCTGTAAATCTTTATGGGAGCAGAAAGCCTCCTCTTTCTCCCGTGGAACTGCTGGTAGTTTCGAGCTGCCGACCTTGAGGTTAGCAGCCCAATTCGTAACCACTACACTACCAGAGCTCCTTACTCTATTCATTGTTGTTGTTGTTATGTGCCATGGAGTCGGTTCCGACTCACAGCGTCCCTGTACAGGGTTTCCGAGGCTGTAAATCTTTACAGGAGCAGAAAGCCTCATCTTTCTCCCGCGGAACACCTGGTAAGTTCAAACTGCTGACCATGAGATTAGGAGCCTGATTCGTAACCACTACGCTACCAGAGCTCCTTCTCTGTTCATTAGAAGTGGGTGATTAGGTTCAGTCCACAGTCATTGTGAAGGGACTATCCAAGGGCATAAATATGAAGTGGTAAGACTCAGGGTGGACTGTCTTAGAGGTGTCTACAAATCTGTTTCTGAGAGTTAGAAACCATGTATGCTAGCAAAAGCGTCTTCTGAAGGCAGGATGAACGCCTCCGAATTTCACGATTGTTGCCTCTTTTAGGTAGATTGTCTTCAGTAGAAAACTGGAAGTTTCTTTATCGAAGGAATTCCCCGCCTGTCATTGTCATGCACTGCCATTGCCAATGGTCACTGCTATGGATTGATCGTGTCCCTAACAGATGTGTTGGAGTTCTAACCCCTAGTGCCTGTGAACTTGACTTTGTTTGGATATAAGGTCTTTGAAGATGCTATTAACTAAATTATCCTGGTATTTGGGTGAGTTCT
>NW_006408738.1:1242527-1244874 GCF_000296735.1 Chrysochloris asiatica
TGACTGTACTTAATGACAACAATAAAAAATATTTTAATTTAAATAAGATAACAAGTTTCTCCTTCACATAGCAAGTAAGGAAGGGGAACTGGAAGTCACTCCAATTTTATCTTATTCTGGCCAAGCACCTCTAAAACTTTAGGGAGTCTCCAGTCTCAAGATCTGAGTCCTGGGGTGGCTCTGCGGGCTAATGCGTCAGACTGTAAAGTCGTTTAAACTGCAAGATAGGTGGTTCAAACTCACCAGCTGCTCCTTGGAAACCCCATACAGGGTCACTATGGGTCAGAATTGACTGGATGGTACTTAACAACAACAGCAACAATCTCATGATCACAGTGAATCATTAAGGAAAGGTCTCGACAAGTTGCCTAGTTCTTAGTTGTAAGAAGGGCATAGCCAGGCCCAGTTCTATGTGTCAACAAGGTTCTGCAACCTGCAGGCCAGCTGCCCTTCTTTGGGGTGACCCAGATCATCTAAGCATAGCCACATTGCTGGTTTAGTGGTCAGCATCGGGGGAGTAACATAAAGAACTCAGATGGAATTTGAATGCCCGTCAAGATCCAAAATGCCGTTAGAACTCGCATTGTAGAGCACAGCCTGTGATAAACCAAATGCTTCACGAGGCAATATTAGTAGAGGGTGAGGTCAATTCCCTTAGATTAAATCAAGACAAACACCCGTACCCTTGTCAAAATGCCAAGTGAGCAGTTAACATATCCATTCAAAATGCAACAGGGCCCCAGTTCAATGATGATATTTAAATGATGTGAATGTGTATGTTATGAATTAAATTATCTTCTCATCCTCCCCCTAGTTGAGTTATGTGTTGCACATCTTAACTTTTTGCCTATGATGATAATCCCATTTGGGTATGAGTTTTCTGTTATGTTAGTGAGGCAGGATCAATGTCTAGAGTTAATCTCTTAAAAGAGATACAAAGAACAGATTAGGCAAATGGGCAGGGAGGAAAGATGCAAGCCACATGAAGACTGCTGAGAAAAAGAAGCTCAGAAGGACCTTCCTCCAGAGTGGACAGAAAATAGAAGTCCTCTCCTCGAACTGGCACCCTGAATTTGTATTTCCAACCTCCTTAACTGTGAGGAAGTACTTTTTTATTTACTAAAGTCATTCACTTATGATAGATCTGCTACAACCGCACTAGACAACTAAGAGAGTGCCGTGCTTAAGGACCGATTTGTAGCAGAAGAAGGCACATATTCAGGCAGCACAGAGATCAAAACAGATGTTCTAGAAAAGGTTTACCAGTCTTTTTCACCACCTAGTATTAGAAGAACACATTTCTAAGCTTTTATGCACATTTGGAAGCAATTAACAAAACGAACAGATACTGGAACAATCACATTAAGTTTCACCAAAGAAAAAATACAGATGGCCAATAAGCACATGAAGGAGTGTTCAATGTCTTTAGTTATTAGGGGAATGCAAATCAAAACCACAATGAGATAGCACTTCACACCCACCAGAATGGTTATAAACTAAAAAATAGCGAAAAACAAAAAGTAGAAAACAACAAGTGTTAATGAGAATGTGGAGAAATGTGAACCCTCGTCCATTGCTAGTGGTACAGTTTGCATTTCCTCAAACAGTTAAGCATAGAATGACCATATTTGACAATTCCACTAAGTTTGCACTAATGATAATTGAAAATAGGAATGTAAACAGATACTTGCACATAAATGTTCACTAAAGCATTATTCACAATAAGCAAAAGAGAGAAACAGACTAGAGTTCATCAACAAATGAATGGATAAATAAAATACAGTATATATATGCAATAGAATGTTACTCAACCACATAGAGAAATGACGCCCTGATACATTCTATATTATAGTGAATGGAATAAATGACTCTCAAATGATCTCTCACATGTGAAATATATAATACAGGCAAGTACATCAGGACCAGAGTGGTTACCAGGGATGGGTAGGAGGGTTGGCAAGGGAGACTCACTGTTTATGGGACAAGGAACATCTGTTAATGGAAACAGTTGTGGCAGGTGAACAATATGATGAAGGTAATTAGTGTCATTGAGTTCTACATGTAAAAAATGTTGAAATGACAGACATTTTGTTATATATGTGTTGACCACTATTAAAAGGATCCAACCAAATATTTAAGGAGTACTTAGTGTTCGCAAAAGATTCATGCATGCATTAATTCATTTGATCATCCCATTAATACAATGAGGTGGTATAATCATCATACTCATTTTACGCAGGACAAAACTGAAGATTATAAAGTTTAGCTACTAGCCCATATTGCACAGAACATAAACACTGAAGTCAGAAGCTTTGTTTGTCTCTCAGATGTTTTCTTTCTTCTTCTT
>NW_006408738.1:1245734-1282297 GCF_000296735.1 Chrysochloris asiatica
AATACAACTTTATTTAAGACACTGCATTTTCCACTTACAACACAGTGCTAATAAAGTGCCATGTTACTTTCTTTCCCTATGCTTTTAACTTGATATTCAAGTATTGAGAATGCCCAGAAATTTAGCATAGCACTTATACATTTAAAAACTACTATTGAATGTGCTACAAATTTAGGTGCTTCAATGTTTTACTGTGGAACAATGCTAAGGTAGCTAAGCTTAGATACTGGCTTAATCCACTTCCTCAGTGGTGGGCCCAGATAGAGGAGCTCCACTACCCGGGAAACCCCCAGGCATTCCTCCAGGCATGGCTCCTGCACTCTGGTACAACTTGGTAATGATGGGGTTGCAGAATTTCTCCAGCTCTTTCTGTTGATGTTCAATTCTTCTTTCTCTGCAGTCTGATGCTTATCAAGCCAGTTGATAATTTCATTGCATTTATCAAGAATCTTCTGCTTGTCTTCTTCATTGATCTGCCTTCAAGTTTTTCATCTTTAACTGTTGCTTTCATATTAAATGCATTTGAACTTAATATGAATTTTTGGAGAACACCTTATGCCACTGTTTCTCACCTTCAACTTTTTACTTCTCAGCTTCCTGAGCCATCCAGTCAATGTCTTCTTTACTCAAGCAGCCCTTGTCATTAGTGATGGTAACCTTGTTCTCTTTTCCAGTTCTCTTATCCACAGCAGAAACACTGAGGATACTATTGGCATCAATATCAAAAGTGACTTCAATCTGAGGAACACCACAGGGTGCAGAAGGTATGCCACTAAGTTCAAATTTACCAAGAAGGTTTTTATCCTTGGTCATGGCACGTTCACCTTCACAAACCTGAATGAGTACCCCTGGCCAATTGTCAGAGTAGGTTGTGAAAGTCTGTGTCTGCTTGGTAGGTATAGTAGTATTGCACTTGATGAGTACAGTCATGACTCCACCAGCAGTTTCAATGCCAAGGGAAAGAGGTGTGACATACAGAAGCAAATAATCTTGAGCATTTTCAGCCTTGTCTCCAGATACGACGGCTGCCTGGACAGCTGCACCATAAGCAACAGCCTCAACAGGGTTCATACTCTTGTTCAATTCTTTGCCATTGAAGAAATCCTGAAGTAGTTTCTGAAACTTGGCATTATGGGTAGAGCTACTCATCAGGACAATGTAATGGATCTGTGACTTGTCTAGCTTGACATCCCTAAGGCCTTTTCCACAGGATCCAGGGTGCTATGGAATAGGTCAGCATTCAACTCTTCAAATTGGGCCCAGGTAATGGAGGTATAGAAGTCAACACCCTCATACAGAGAATCAATCTCAATACTGGCCTGTGTGCTAGAAAGAGAGTGAGCTTTGCACGTTCACAAGCAGTGTGGAGGCGGTGGGCAGCCCTCTTATTCTCACTAATGTCTTTCTTATGCTTACACTTAAACTCAGCAATAAAATGGTTGACCATTCGGTTTTCAAGTCTTCTCCATCTAAGTGGGTGTCTCCAGCTGTGGACTTGACCTCAAAGATTCCATCTTCATTTGTGAGGATTGACACATCAAAGTGCCTCCTCCTAAGTCAAAGATCAGCACATTTCTTTCAGCACCAACCTTTTTTTTGTCTAAGCCATACGCAATAGCAGCAGCAGTTGGTTCATTGATGATCCTGAGTACATTGAGGCCAGTAATGGTTCCAGCATCTTTGGTGGCCTGATGCTGGGAGTCATTAAAGTAGGCTGGACAATGACAACCGCATTGGTAACAGCCTTTCCAAGGTAGGCTTCCGCAGTTTCCTTCATCTTTGTTAGAACCATAGAGGACACTTCCTCTGGATAGAAACGTTTGGTTTCTCCCTTATATCCTACTTGGACCTGGGGCCTGCCTGCATCATTCACCACCATGAATGGCCAATGCTACATATCAGACTGAACAACAGCATCATCAAACCGTCTTCCAATCAAATGTTTGGCATCAAAAGCAGTGTTAGTAGGATTCATGGCAACTTGATTCTTTGAGTCATCACCGATCCATCGATAGATGTCAGTAAAAGCAACATAGCTTGGGGAAGTTCAGTTTCCCTGATCATTTGCAACGATCTCCACTTTCCCGTGCTGGAAGACACCCCCAAAGGAGTAGGTGGTGCCAAGATCAATGCCTACTACAGGTCCCTTAGTCATGATTGCTCAGCAGAGGGCTCGATGAAGAGAAGAAAAGCAGCCTGCAAGGTTTCCACTATGCAAAATGATCCCAAATCTGCGTAGTGGTTACGAATCGGGCTGCGAACCTTAAGGTCAGCAGTTCGAAACTACTAGCCTCTCCACGGGAGAAAGATGAGGCTTTCTACTCCTGTAAAGATTTTTACCCTCGGAATCCCTGTACAGGGTCGCTATGGGTCGGAACCGACTCGACGACACTTAACAACAACTTAATGTAGCACAATTAACAACTGCCACTATTGTTGTTGTTAAGTGCCGTTGGGTTGGTTCCAACTCACAGCAACCCCGTATTGGCATCCTTATTACTACCTCAAACCCCTGAAAGTCTTGGTTTCACATGCTTTGGAAATATTATCAAGAGGGACCATTACTTGGAGAAGGAAATCATGCCTGGTAAAGTAGAGGGTCAGCACCAAAGAGGAAAACCCTCAACGAGGTGGACTGCCCATGGTTGTAACAATGGACTCAGGTGTAGGAGACGTTGTGAGGATGGTGTAGGACCGGGTGGTGTCTCCTTCTGTAGTACTATATGGACACTACGAGAGACAACCAACTGGATGTCACCCAGCTTCAACAGTAACCCCCAAAGTGGTTGATGAAAGAATCACGTGTAGGTACATGTGACTGATTATTTGTGAGATAGGGGTTTGTTTGTTTTCTCTTAAAAACATATAGCAGAAGACTAAAGCAAGCATCTCCTCTTACTTTCTGACTAATAGTCCGAAGACAACACAGTTTGGATTTCCCCAGCTTGATGCATTTCGGTAGTCAATAGAAGTTGGTAGGGGAGGTGGAGTGGTGGCAAGAGAGCGATTCAATAGCAGAAGGCAGCTGGTGTCTGTAGGAGCAGAGGCTCACCCAGGGGACTCTAGTTCTCTTTATCCCAAACACCAGAAGGAGGAGCTGCTGGTCACTGCCCGGCTCTCTCTAGCTGATCAACTCAAGAGAAATAAGATGAGAGTTTTATGTCTCCTAGGAGGAAAGTAAAGACTTATTTTCACTTGAAAATCCTGCTGAGAAGCACAGGTAGCATTACTGTGTGTAAAGGGAAAAGCTGCCGGGAGAGCAAGCTAACTGTTACATTACAAGGCAACCCTGTGCCTCTTCACTTGGCTCTACTTTGCTTCTAGGAGTAATCGATAGCCACCAGCAAGTTTTCGATCTCGAAGAGGACTGATCCCCGAATTGCTTGATTGTCAGTAAACCCAGGATGTGGGGCTATAAGATAGTGGGGGGGGGGCAGGATATAAACATTCTCAGCCAAAGCATCCATCCATGGATTTTGGGCTCTTTTTGCCCATGGCTACCACGAGTAATCTGAGGGTCCACAATGTGACACTGTTCATCTTGTCTTTTGAGCTGTTATAACTACAAAACTGTCTACACAATAATAAAAGAAGTACAATTAAAAAGAGGATAGCAAGACTTCAACTTGCATACTTTACACATGTTACTAGGAAAAGGAAATCATGCTTGGTAGAGCAGAGGCTCAGTGAAATGAAGGAAACCTTCCACAATAGACAATGAACTCAATCATTTCAGCAATCATGATGATGGCTAAGGCCCAGGAGACATTTTGTTCTGTTAGCCAAGATGGTGGTGAGCCAGAGTCCACAGTACCCAACAACAACAAAAATAGTTAGCTTGCGGGTTAGGTGACAACATCCTTGGTGCTCTGAAATATATGATTGAATTTCTAAAGAAACAGAAGCCTCCAGGCTAATTGTACATTGCTGCTTGTTCTTGGCCTCCTCCCTTCCCAGTTCTCCCCCTGCGGTGGCATCTGATAGCTATTTTCTCATAGGTACCACATTCAGTTAATAATGATTTACTTTTCCTGCCACTGCTGCTTTCAGGGCAGTAGTGACAAATCTTCTTTCTTAAGTCTGCTGGGATACACCTCTTAAAGCATTGCTAAACATCTTTCTAGGTTGGCAGCAGTATGGACAAGGTGACAAGCCTGCTTCATCTGGTGGGGAAGTTTTTATGATTGTGCTGACGCCACACCGGCTAGACCCTCGGCAATTTTCTAAAGGTGCATTTGTCTATCTGGAAGTTTCAAGCTGTCAGACACATGTTGTGATGCAGTTTGAGTGTACATCATCAAAGTGAACTGCCCAGAGACGCCAATCTGGCTTCTCCAGTGAAAGGCTGACTGTATTTTTCCACTTGCTTTGATTTTGCCATTGAGATGGAAGACGTTGCCTCCTCAGGACAGAGAGGTTGCAGTTCCACTTTTAGCAGGTTTACTTCCTGTGTCACTTGGGAAATTCATGTGGAAACTGCATGGTTATTTGCTGGCAATTTTGTAGAAGGGATGTTAGCACCATGGGGTTGGTTGGATTTTCAGTGTTTTCTTGTATAATTTCACCCAGCATTGCTGAGGAGATTAAATATTTCTCTTTAAACTGGTCAAGGTAGTATAGAGTTGCCCTTCACAAACATAAAATAGCTTTGAAGTTGTAAAAGCCTTGCATACTTTATGATGTAAGCCAAAATGTATTTTTAGTTCAATATGTTCTATTCAGGTTATTTTTTGGTGAAAGGAGTGGCAACTTTCTTGAAGTAGTTTAAGTATAAAAAAGAGGCAACTTATTTGAAGTGTAGCTATATTCTAAAGCTCAACCCCAGTAGAGGCAGAGTAGCTGAGCTTTGTGGTGCCTGGGCAGCTCTAAGGAGGGAGGGAGGTCCCTCCGACCATCAGGGCTCATTCTCTCTGCATTTCAGTAAACGAAGCTGATTCACATTTGTATGTAGTTCAAATGGACACCTCTTCCTTTGAGTCTGACCAGATTTTTAGGTCTACCCTTCAATATCAAATACCTACAGACTCTTAGTTAAAAATTGGAATGGTGATGCTCACTTAACCAGGTGGCTCCCCACAGGGGAGCTAAGTCTAAGAAAGAGGCAAGTAGGAACCTCTTGATAAATGTGAATTGTTTTCCAGCCAAAGAATCAACTACAAAGTCCCAACTAGTTGCTGTCAAGTTGCCCGTGACTCCTGGCAACCCCCTGTGTGTCAGGGAAGAACAGTCCTGCCTTCAATAGCTGGTTGTTCAGAACTAGATTGCCAGCTCTTTGGTCCAAGGTGTTTGTGTCATTAAAGGACTGTCGAATCGGTTCTGTAGATGGTTTCTGAGGCTATAAATCTTTGTGGGAGCACAAAGCTTTCTTTTTCTCCAAAGAGTGGATGGTGGGCTCAAATAGCCAACCTTGTAGTACCCAGTCTAGTGTTTGTTGTATAGAGTTACCACCATCCCCAAATTAGGGTTGTTATTGTTTTCAATGCCTGCAAGTCAGTTCTGACTTATAGCAACCCCTGGATAGGATGTCTGAGGGGTGGCTCATGAGTTTGAACCAGTGGACTTTGTGGTTTGAAGCCCAGAGCTGATCCTACAGTGCTACACTGGGAGTCCCAAATTAGGCATTGTTGTTGTTGTTAAGTGTGATTGAATTGGTTCCAACTCATAGCAACCTGTACAGGGTTTCTGAGAAACAGCTGGTGGGTTTGAACTGCTGATCTTGTGGTCCGCAGTCCAGTGCTGATCCTATAGTTCCACACAAGAATATGTTGTAGCTGTACTAAGTGCCATCAATTCCTACTCACAGCGATCCTGTATAGGGTTTCCAAGGATTGGTTGATGAGTTGGTGAGTTTGAGCTGCCAACATCGTGGTTCAAACTAACCTAGCAATCCAGTGCTTTGTCCCACAGTACCACACCATATAAAGAACCATCAATCTATATGAAAAAGTGTATACTTAATTCCATTAGAAAACAAAAACCATAGCAGCAATAACAAAGCAGTCATTCTATGTTTACCCTGTGGGATAATATGTAACATGGAATTAGATACAACCCAATCTAAGGCCAAATTCTCCATTTTATGCTCCCTCCAAGACCTAAAGGACTTCTGGTATGGTGCTGTAGGATAAACACTAGATTGCTAATTTCAAGGTCAGTGGTTCAAACTCACCAGTAGCTACTTGGAAATTTTATAAGGGTCACTGAGTTGGAACCGACTCAAGGGCATTCAATAATAACAACAACATGTGGACTTCTGAATCAAAAAGTGAAAATGAAGTCTAAATTATTATTATGGAATCCAGGTGTGATGCTGTAGGACAGGCAACGGACTCCTAATCACAAGGTCAGCAGTTCAAATCCACCAGCTGCTCCTTGGAAACCCTATTGTTGTTGCTATTAGGTGTTGTCATATAGGATTTGTGAGGAGCAGCTGGTGATCCAACAGGGTCATGATAAGTTGGTAACGACTCAAAGGCACTTAAGAGCAACATGAAGGAGGACTGAAGGATTTAAGGGTTACCTCGAAGGGAGCAGCTGCTTCTATTATCAACAGTAGAATAGTATTGACTGGATTCAACTGAGTAATGGACTTGTACAGTCCATATCAAAAAAGAAAAGTAATTTTTACAGTAACCTCCAAAGTCAACATATCATGGTGTAGTTTCCAAACTTGAGTCAAGTTTACTTTTAAAGCAAGGGTTGACAAATTATTGCGTTGGGCCAAACTTTATTCGTTGCTTGCTTGCTTTTATAAATAAAGGTTTATTGGAATAGCCACACTTGTTCATTCATTTGTGTATTATCTTGGATACTTTCGTACTCCAATGACAGGCATAGCTGGTGGCAATAGAGACTGTGTAGCCAATAAAGTCTAACATTTATTATCTGAATGTTCAAAGAAAAAAGTTTCAACCCCCTCACATTTTAGTTGTATTTCAATTTGTTGTTATTAAGTGCTACTGAATCGATTTCAACTCAATGTGTAGAGTTTCTGAGGAGCAGCTGGTGGGTTTGAACCACCAATCTTGCAGTTCAGACCAACCTTGCAGTCCAGTGCATTACTCTTCAGCATCACACCAGGACTCCATATTTCAATTAATGTTATTTAAATATCTGCAAGGGGGCTTCAAAATGTTCTTGGAAAAATTACATGATCTTTTCATTTAAATTTCCCATACGTTTTTGAAAGTCCACTCATATATGTAAAGTTGCACATAAATTGTATATACTTTTGTTGTTGTTGTTGTTGTTGTTATATGCCATTGAGTCAGTGCCGACACATAGTGACCCTATATAGGGTTTCCAAGGAGCAACTGGTGAGCTTGTCGCCCTTGTGGGTCACAACGCCTACAGCGCCACACCAGGAGTTCATATACTGACAGTGTTCATATGCAACATACTAAACAAAAATAAATTTACCAATAAAAAATATAAGATTATAAAATCAATGTAGATAAAATTAATACCTTTGATTTAATGCAAGGTTCTTTTGGTGAAACAAAAGTGGTGATGCCAGTTTGAAGTAGAGAAGATATTTCACCTTTTTTGAGTTCTTTCTGAGTTGACATAATTTTATTTTTGATTGTGAAAAGAACAGACTGCTGCTTTGAATCATGAGCATTACCATTTTCCTTTGTAACTCCCTTTTAACAATGAACTTACTAAATGGACTTGCAACATTTTTTATTTTGAAAGGGTAATCATTTGACTCATACAGCATTGCTTTTAGTTTGGGGTCCCTAGAAACAGGTGCTGAGATTCGGGTTCCTGTGAAAGTGATTTATTTAGGGAGTCTTGCTAAGAGGAATTGACAACAGAGTAATGGAAGCAGGATGAGTCAAGGGAAGGAGCCAAGGTGAGCTTGTCATGAAAAGTTCTTAGTCTGATCCCATAAAGAGCTCGGAAAGATAAGATATTCCTCAGAATTTGTTCAGACTTGAGACTAAGGATCTGGGCTTTTATATTCACAGACCCACTCTGTCTTTGCCTAAGGCTGCCCTGGGGGATTTACATTCCAGGCACTCGGGTTCTCTGCAGGTGTAGGCAAAGGACCTCTAAGGGCCCAAGAGCAGGTCTCCTTAATAGAGTTTAAGTGTCAGCTCTTAAAAGAAAAAATGTACATAGATACCAGAGGAAGGGGTACTAGAGATTGAATTGCGTCCCTCAGATAGGTGTTAAAAACATGTGTTGCAGGATAAGCAATGAACTAACCACCAGCCACTCTTCAGAAACCCTGTAACGGTCACTTTGAATTAATTGGAACCTATGAAATGGCACTCAACAATAACAACAACAATCAATATCTTTGGATGTAACCCGTCTTGGGAGTAGGTTTTCCTTGTAATATCAGTGAGGCCCTATAGTATTGTTGTTGTTAAGCACCGCTGAGTCAGTTCTGACCCATAGCAACCCTGTATAGGGTTTCCAAGGAGCAGCTGGTGAGCTTGAACCATGGACCTTGCAGCTCAAACCTACCTTTCAGCGCAGCGCATTAACCCACAGTGCCATACCAGGAGCATGTACTTTAAACGAAATGCTTTTTAGAAGAAATGAAAAGAAGAAAGGCACCAAGACAAGTAAGCATAAATAGGACAACTATAGATACCTGATGGAGTCCTGGGGTGGTGCTGTGCTCAAATGCATCAGGCTGCAAAGTCCTTTGAACTGCAAGGTCAGTGGTTCAAGTTCACCAGCTGCTTCTTGGAAACCCCACATAGCGTGGCGATGGGTTGGAATCAACTCGATGGCACTTAACAACATAGATGCATGGTGGGGATCTCCGAACAATGCCAAGATGAAACCAGAGAAACTGAGACAAGAATTTTCCCCCAGAGTGGGCAGAGAGCCTTCCCTAGAGCCAAACCCTGAATTTAGACTTCTAGCCACCTAACCTGGGAGAAAGCAAATTTCTGTTTATTAAAGCTAATCACTTGTGGTATTTTAGTTATAGCAGTACTAGATAACTATGTTGTTGAGTATCGTCAAGTCGGTTCCAACTCATAGTGACCCTGTATAGAGTTTCTGAGGTGTGGTGGGTGGGTTTGAACTGCTGACCCTTTGGTTAGATTTCCAGTGCTTATCCCATAATGCCACATCAGGACTACGTAACTATAGAAGCAAAGCAACATTGATAGAGATCTGAGGGGATCTGAGGATCTGAGAAAAGCACCATGTGTGTTGTAGTTAAGTGCCTGTAAGTCAGTTCTGAATCATAGTGAACCTGTATAGGGCTTCCGAGGAGTAGTTGCTGGGTTTGAACCACAAGCCTTGTGGTTACCAGTGTAGTGCTTATCATACAGTGGCACATACTGATCTGACGGGAATCTAAGAATCTGAGCAGAGTGTCACATCTGTTATACACGCCTAAATAAAATAGTGAAAATGAAAATAAAAGTATGTAATGGAAAACTATTCATTGTACATTTACTAGGGTATTATTGGTATTATAACTGCAACTAAATATGAACATGGCGCTATGTTGGCTTGAATGGGAAAATAATGGCTGTGGTACAGATTTTCATTAACGTAAGATGTCTCTAGTTAACTGCAAGGTTAGCGGTTCAAACCTACCAGCTACTCCTTTGAAACCCTATTAGGGTCACTATGAGTCAGAATTGATCCCATGGCATTTAACAACTACAAGATGTCTATACTATTTTCTGTGGACTACTGTTGTTGTTGTTAAGTGCCATCAAGTTGGTTCCAACTCAATGTGGCCATGTATAGGGTTTTCAAGGAGTGGCTGGTGTGTTTGAAATGCCACCTTGCAGTTCAAACTGACATTGCAGTCCAGTGCTTACTTATCTTGCCAGGACTCTATAGACTATGTTGTTGCTGTCAAATGCCATCGATTGGTTCTGACCCATAACAATCATGTATAGGGTTTCCGACAAGCAGTTGGTTCTCTTGACCTGGTGGTTCAAACGGACTTTAACATATATAACCACACCAGGACTCCTAGACTATGTTGTTGTTGTTGTTATGTGCCGTGGAGTCGGTTCCGATTCATAGCTACCCTGTACAGGGTTTCCAAGGCTGTAAATCTTTACAGGAGCAGAAAGCTTCATCTTTCTTCTGCGGAACAACTGGTAGTTTCGAACTGCTGACTCTGAGGTTAGCAGCCGGATTCATAACTACTACGCTAAATCACATTTTTCTATTCAAGTTACTATACAATTTCATTTGTAAAGTACCCCCATGCCATCTGGCTTTCACTTTGTTGTTTTTATTAGATGCTGTTAAATTTGTTATGTCTTATAGTGACTCTATGCACAACAAAAGGAAATGCTTCCTACCTGTGCCATCCTCACAATTGTTGTCATGCTTAAAGCATATTGCTGCTGTGCCAATCGTGTTGTTGGGGGTCTTCCTTGTTTTTTCTGACCATCTACTTTAGCAGGCATGCTATCCTTCTTGAGTGACTGGTCCCTTCTAATAATATGTCTGAAGCATGAGAGACAAAGTCTCACCATCCTGCCTTCTACACAGCACTCTGGCTGTACTTCTTTCAACACAGATTTGTTTGTTCCTTTGGCAGTCCATAGTACTTTTAATATTCTCTTCTAACACCATAGTTCAAATGTATCAATTATTCTATGGTCTTCTTTATTCACTGTTCAATTTTCACATGCATATGTGGTTATTGAAAATACCATGGGTCAGGCGCACCTTAGTCCTCAAGCTGACATCTTTGCTCTTCAACACTTTAAAAAGGTCTTGTGCAGCAGATTTGCGTAATGCAATATGTCGTTTGATTTCTTGACTGATGCTTTCATGGGTGTTGATGGTGGATCCAAATAAAATGAAGTCTTTCCTCCATTTACATGAATGTTATTTATTGGTCCAGTGGTGAGGATTGTTGTTTCCTTTACATAGAGGTGCAACCCATATCAAAGGCTGTGGGCCTTTGATCTTCATCAGTAAATGTTTTAAGTCCTCTTCACTTTCAGCAAGCAAGGTTGTATCATCTGCACATCTCAGGTTATTAATGAGTAACTCGATGATTCTTTTTATTTTATGTTGTGTGGTTGTTGTTGTTGTTGCAACTCTACCTCTAGTTCTCTCTTTTTTGTCTTACAAGTCTGGTTTACTTTGCATGCTTCCATGTCTGGGTTGCATCTAGTTGATATTGTCATGTATATCAGTCATAGGTTGTTGTCTGCTGTTGTTGGCTCTCAGTCTGAAGAACTACCTTTATCCCTTTAGCATTTTTTGTAAAGTTGGTTTGATTTTTATAATTTCTTTTAATTTATATTTGTCTGAAAATGATCTAATTTCACTATCATATTTGATGGACAGTTTTCCCATACGTATGTTTCTTGGTTGGCAATTTTTTCTTTCAGAGTTTTATATGATTCCATTGTCTTCCTACCTGTGTGATTTCAGTTGGAAAGTCAATGCTTATGGATTCTTTCCTTGTTTTTGGTTTTTAAAAGTTTGATTATAATATGTCTTGGTGTTCTTTGGTGGGGACTATCATGCTTGGAATTCATTCAGCTTATTGAATAGTTACCTCCTCATCTTTCATGATGTTTGGGAAGTTTTCTTTCAACAGTTCTTGGACATTATTCTCTCTCTCGCTCTCTTTTTTGTCTCTTTCCTGTTCTGAAATTTCTATCACATATAAGCTATTCCTTTTGAGTGTCCCACATAAATCTAAGGTTTTCTTTAGATTTTTTTGTTACTTTTTCTGATTGTTTCTCTAGCAGAGAATGACTGAGAGATTTTTCTTCAAGCTCAGTAATTCAACTTTTCATTGATTCAATTCTGTGTGTGTGGTTTTTTTTTTTTTTTTTGCCGTTAATTTTCTGGCTTTCTATTTGATGATTTGTATGGTTCCCAGATTTTTCAATTATTTTGTTGATTTGTGTCCTGAGTTTTCCCATAGTTTTGTCTATGTTTACCTTGATTTCATCTGTATTTTTCTCAGTCTTTAAAAAATTTTATTAGGTAGTTCTGATAGCATTTCTGTTGTCATATCATCTGACTATATTTTGGTCACTCGTCTGAGGCACTCTGTCTTGTTTCTCTATGTAAGCTGAAATTGCCTGCTTTCTGGGAGATATTGTGGTGGTGTATTTATATTTAGTTGATGACTGTTTATTGGGGTATTCTCAATGAAGGGCTACAAACTGAACTCTGCAAAATGGCTACACTAACATCAATTCAGCCCATATTTCCTATCCCTTCCCTCTGCTCCCCCTCCTTCTGCTTGGTATACCCCATATCTCTGTTCTTTAGGAAGGGGCAGGCAGCTCTATAGCTTTGGATTTTCCTATCTTGTTTTGCATACCACCCTTAACTGCTTGAATACACCATGATATAAAAAGATCCTAGCCCATGCCCCTCACGTGGTAAAACTTCACTGTCCATCCAGATGCAACTAGACACAGCTGTTTTTGTCCATTGTAAGTAACTTTCCTTATCAGAAAACCATCTCTCTTCTTTTCTGTAATAAACCAATGTCTCTCAGATTGGGTCCTGGTTATTTTCTGCCTCTTGGCACCTATGTGTTCAGAAAACTTTTCCCTTCTGAACCTGTACCTCAATACTCAGGCACGTATTGCCTGTCTCCTGGTGGATGGGGTAGAAACGGGAAGTGTGAATGCAGTTAGTTGTGTTCACTGTTTTCTAGAGTAGTGCTGATGGGGTTTATGCTCCTCCAGAAGCAGGGCACTAACACGGGTGCCCCACTCCAGGTCTTCCCACCCCAGAGGACATGCAGGAGAGGGTGCCACTGGTCACTGGGTTGACAAGGGTGGGGAGTGGCCATGTCCCCAACATCCAGGAGTGCATGGGAACAAGGGAGAACTGTGCTCCCTTGTCACCAGTCTCCAGCACAGGGTCCTATTCCCATTGATCACTGTGTCAACAGCTGCTTGCTAAAGCTCAAGATAGCTGTGCCACTGCATGCCAACACACAGCCTGGTTTTCCTCTCTCTCACTGCTCCTGTTCAGCCTCCTTTTCCAGCTGCCACTCAACCGACCTCTTTGTCCTATCCTCTGATGCTCAGGGTTTCAACATCACCATCTCACTCCATCGCCCAGGTCTTTGTTGCAGTGGGGCAGTGCAGTACATCTACTTACTCCACCATGTTGCCCCAAACTCTTGTCGTCTACTTCTTTGGGGTACCCATAAGTCCCACTGCCTATGTTTGTCTGCAGCAGATGCTCAATCATTTACATGATGTCATCACTGGAGGAATTTATATGAGATAGAAGCTCAGGTTACAGTGGTGAAAACAACGTAAGACATGGCATCAGAAAACCTGTAGTGGCTGGTCTACCTCGAGGTCTACTATGTTTTAATTGTATTGAAATAGAAACTGTCAATCATATGTAAAATAGAAGTAGCAAAATTAATATGTAAGGAGACTTTTGGTTTGAGTTCCAAGATGCAAAGAGGTGAACAATCATCAACTTCCATCTTTACAACCAGAAGCTGGATAAACTGAACATCAGCAGAGAACTGAGGCTTTGGTGCAAATTGCCACCTTGAAATATGAAGTGACAGACACATCCAGAGTACAATGTCTGGCTTCTTTATTTTTCCCCTGGACTGTAAACTATTGAAAAACAAAACAACAGCAATAACAAAAATCGCTTTTTGCCAAGTAATTTCTGACTCATAGTGCTTCAATGTGTGTCAGAGTAGAGCTGTACCAATAGGGTTGTCAATGACTGATTGTTGGAAATAGAATACCAGGACATTCTTCTAAGGCCACCTCTGGGTGGATTTAAACCACCAACATTTTGGTAAGCAGCTGAGTGTAAGTACCCATTTACAGCATCCAGAGACTCTTCCATAACTGTTAGGAACATTTCAATAGTAATTTTGAAACAAAAACAAACAAGAGCTGGAGGCTGGCTGTGGACTAGCATCCGAGTGAGGGGCTTATGTGAAGTCAGAGGGCACTACGCTTATGTTGGTTTTCCCTCCTGGGACTCCCACAGGTTCTCCCAATGAGAGTCTAGCAGAGTCAGCTTGGGGCACTGGCAGGGGGAAGGGGAGAGTGACTATACTGAAACACTTCCAGACTCTTCTCCCTTATGAAGGCACAGACTCCACAGGAAAGGAAATGTCAGATGGCAATTCAGAACCTTATTTCAGCTGTTGTTGTCATTGTTAAGTGCCATAGAGTTTGTTACCAATCATAGCGACCACGCATAGAGTTTCTGAGGAGCAGCTGGTGAGTTTGAACCACAGACTTGGCAGCTAGCAGTCCAGTGCTAACTGTACAGAACCCTTATCCCAGCTAGAAGGAAAAAATTCCAGCCAGCTCCAGCTGAGGGAAAAACAAACAACATAAACAAAAGCCAACAGGGAATAGAATGCCAAAGACATAGATTGGAAATACTGCAGCCAAAAAGGGTGCTACAGGACAAGGGGAGGGCTGCCTCCCTGGAGGTCAAACCCCCAAAACAAAGTCACTAAGAGAATATGACTTCTGCATCCCCCCCACCATTACCCCGGCACCAAACAAGCTTGCAGTATAACAACAGTGGTCTGCAGGTGGAAGAGCTCCAAGACAGGGCCTCCTGACAGGCAGGATGAGGAGAAGATACAAGCCAAGGAGACCAGAGGGACTGGAGACCTCTGGTGTCTATAGTTACAACAGACATTAAACCTAGTCCAAATCCTTCCCAGCGTCACATAAATCCTCACGTTAGAGGCTTATTGACCCCAGTTCTATTACCTAAAGGAACCCTGGTAGTGCACTGGGTTATGTGGTGGTCAGCTGACTGAGAGATCTGCAGTTTCAATCCCCGAGGTGCTCTGTGGGACAAAGAGGAGACTTTCTGTTCCATAACAATTTACAGCTGCAGATACTCTATACAGGGTCACCGTGAGTCAGAAACGACTTGAGGGGACACCACCGCCCTTCCAAAAAAAGTTACCAGACCTAGCAAAAGACAAGAAAAAACAGCATAAAGAGAGGAAGGAAGCATCAAAACCAGTCTCAAAGGTGGCACATGTTAGAAGTTACAATGATCAGACAAGGACTTCTAACCAAAAGGCTGGCAGTTCAAACCCACCACTCACTCCCCAGAAACCCTATACAGGGTCACTATGAGTCCCAACTGACCTGGTGGCACTTAACAAAAACAATGATTAATTGGTTGGGAGCCCTGGTGGCATAGTAATGACCCATTGGACAGTTAATCGCAGGGACCATGGTTCAAATCCACCAGCAGCTCCTTAGAAGAAAGATGAGGTTTTCTGCTCCTATAGAGATTTACAGCCTTGGAAACCTTACACAACGACACCGCCAACAACAATGATTAATATGTTAAGGGATTTTATGGAAAAAGTAGACAATGTGCAACATCAGATGGATGATGTAAACCCAGAGATGGGAAATGCTGGAACAGCGTGGTGGGTCACAGAACTCATAATCACAGAAATGAAGAAGGTCTTTGATGGGCCCAGCAGACTTGATCCAGCTGAGGAAAACAACAGGGATCTTGCAGATACATCAACTGTAACTTTACAAACAGAAGTGCAAAGAGAAAACAGAATGGTGGGGGAAAACCCAAAGCAAAACAGAACATTCAACAGAATTGTGGTGTAACATCTAAAAATAATGAGTGTAGCACAGGAAATATTCTATAATAATAACTGAGAACTTCCAAAGTTGATAAGAAACACCAATCCACAAAACTCGGAAGTTCTGCAAGCTTTCTTCAGGACGTTAACCATGAATACCCACCTTGCACTTCACAGCCCCATGCTGGTCACACAGTGCCACCAGGACATTCATGTTCTAACTATGTAACACCAAAACACCGAAAGGATCTTGAAAAAAGTTACAAGAGGAAAAGAAGCAAACACCTTATCAATAATAAGAATTACAGAAGACTTCTCTTTAGCAATCATACAAACAAGAAGAGAATGGTGCGACAACTTTAGGGTGTTGAAAGGAGGGAGGGGAAATCGCCAACCTAGAATTCCATATCTAGCAAAATTACCCCTCAAATGTGAAGGAAATGAAAATGTTTTCTCAGATTAAAGCAGGAAACTCATTGACCTGCCTTGCAAAAAAAATGTAATGTCTAGAAAAACAATCAATGTAATTCTTTATATGAACTTGTCGTGTTTGTTTAGTGCCATTATATCATAGTGTCCCTATGTGCAATACAACAGAATGCTGTCTGGCCTTGCGTCAGCATCACAATTGCTGCTGTGCTAATACACTAAGAAAAAAATATATAGATTCAGAACAAGTACTTGACAAAATTCAACACCATTAATGATAAAAACTCTAAAGCTCTAAGAACACATGGGAACTTCCTTATCTAGCAGTACATATGGAAAACATATAGCTAAACCCAACATCATACTGTAAGTCCTATGAAATGCAAAATAGAAGAAAAAGAAACAAAAAGAATACACACTGGAAAGGAAGAAATAAAAATGTATTCACAAAACCCAAATAACCTACAAAAAAAAAAAAGAACAAAATAAGAGAAAAAAAACAACTCTGGAACAAATAATCTAGGATACTTTAAAGATAAAAATCAATATAGAACAGTCATGCGCTTTCCTTTCCAATAATGAACAGTTGATAGTTTAAATGAAAAATTGTATCAAAGAAAAAAGGAAACTAGACCTTCAGTATACTCACTCCATTGTCCACTCCAAGGTCTGCTTTCTCTTCTAAGACAAGTCTCCTTATCCTCTTGTCTCAGAGGATTTTGTTGAAAGGAGATGCATCTGATGGTGTCGGTCCTTTACCTCTGCCATGCCCTATTCATCTGTTCCTTATAATTCCACTTAAAATGAAATCTATCATCTGATTTAAAACACTTCTAATTATTATGATACCATTTCACAGCTGAAACAGTTTTATAATAGATGCTGGGAATAATATTCAGCTTCTGGAACATACAGAGGTTGAATTTACATTCCTTAAATTCTCACATTGCCACAAATCATCTGTCAGTTGGTCGTTCTGTGGTGGCTTACTTGTTGCTGTGATTCTGGAAGCTCTGCCCCTGGTATTTTAAATACCAGCATGGACAAAAATGGTGGAGAGCTTTCAGATGAGCTTCCAGACTAACACATACTAGGAAGAAGGCGAGATGGACTAGTCACCAAAAACTTTATGAATAGCAGTGGAACACTGTTGTGTAGTTCCAGAATACTGAATACTGAAAAATTATGAAGAACGCCAGAATATTGTCAGATTTAGTGCTGGAAGATGAGTTCCTCAGGTTGGAAGGTACTCAAAATAGGACAGGAGAAGAGCTGCCTCCTCAAAGCAGAGTTGAACATGAATAGAGTTGACGGTTAATGGAATAAAACCTTTGGGACCTTCATTTGCTGGTGGGGTACAACTCAAAGCACAGAGAAACAGCTCCAAATCTCCATTACTAATCAGAACATGCAATGTACAAACTATGAATCTAGGATATTGTCAAAAATGAAATAGAATGCATATATGATATCTTACGCATTAACCAGATGAAATGGATTAGTATTGGTCATTTTGCATCTGACAATCACATGGTTTACTAGGCCAGGATTGAAAAATTGAAGAGGAATGGTGTCACATTCATCATCAAAAAGAACATTTGAAGATCTGATATGAAGTACAACACTGTGATATGTCTACAAGGAAGATCAGTTACTACATTATTATTCAAATTTATACATCAGCCACTAAAACTAGTGATGATGAAACAGAAGAATTTTACCAACTTCTTCAGCCTGAAATTGATCAAAAAAGCAATCAAGATGTATTGGTAATAAATGTGATTGGAATGCAAATGTTGGGAACAAAGAGGAAGGATCAGTAGTTGGAAAACATGGCCTTGGTGATAGAAACAATGTGGAAGATTGCATGATACAATTTTGCAAGACCAATGACTTCCTCATAGCAAATATTTTTTTTTAAAACAACATAAAAGATGATTTATACACATGGACATCACAGAAATACACAGAATCAAATTGGCTACATCTGTGGAAAAAGACAATGGAAAAGCTCCCTATCATCAGCCAAAAAAAAACTAGGGGCAGACGGTGCAACAGACCTTCAATTGCTCATATGCAAGATCAGGCTGAAGCTGAAGAAAATTAGAACAAGAGCAAAAATGTGACCTTGAACATATCCCACCTGAATTTAAAGGTCAACTGAAGAACAGATTTACAGATTTGATGCATTAAACACTAAAGACTGAAGACCAGAAGAGTTATTGGATCAAGAACATCATTTTAGGATGACCTCCTAACATCATATAGGAAGAAACAAAGGTCTCTAAGAAGATTAAGAGTGAAGGAAAAGACCAAAATGGATGTCAGGAGAGAATCTGAAACTTGCTCTCCAGCTGAGAGAGGCTAAAGCAAATGGAAGAAACGAGGAGGTAAAAGAGCTGAATAGAAAATTTCAAAGGGTGGCTCAAGAGGAAAGAGTCAAATATTATAACAAAATGTGCATAGGCCTGGAGTTAGGAACATGCTCAGCATTTCTGAAGTTCAAGAATGAAGAAACAATTCACGTCTTGACTTGCAATATTGAATGATTCTATGGACAAAATAGTGAATAATAAAAAAAAAATTAAAAGAAGATGGACGGAATACACAGAATCACTGTTCCAAAAAGAAATGATCAGTGTTCAACCATTTCAAGAGGTAGCATATAATTAAGAGCCAATGGTAGTGAAGGAAGAATTCCAAGGGACATGAAGGCGTTGACAAAGAACCAGACTCTGGGAACAGATGGAATACAAAATGAAATCTATCAAGAAACTGATACATCACTGGAGACCTTTTCTCATCTCTGCCATGAAACTTGGAAGACAGCTAGCTGGCCAACTAATTGGAAAACATCCATATTTGTGCCCATTCCAAAGAGAGGTGACCCAGTGGGATGAATAAATCATCAGAAAAGATCATTAAGACCACATGCAAGTTAACTTTTGCTAAAGATAAGTTTTAAAAGGTTGCAACAGTACAATGACAGAGGACTGCCAGAGGTGCACACAGGCTTGAGATAAGGAGGCAGAACAGGGGCTATCATGGCTGACATCGGATGGATCTTGACTGAAAGAACATATCAGAAAGATGTTTGCCTTTGCTTTATTGACTACACAAAGGGTTTAGATTGTGTGGCATGACAAGCTATGATCACCAATGTGGGGAAGACTTAATTGTGCTTATGCGGAACCTCTACATAGACCAAGAGGTTCAAAGAGAACAAGGAAACACTGAATGGTTTAAAATTAGGGGATGTGTGCACCAGGGTTATATTCCTTCAATATATTTATTCAATCTGTACATTGAGTACATAATCTGAGAAGTTGGATTATATGAAGAAGAACATGGCATCAGGATTGGAGGAAGACTTATCAGCAACCTATGGAATGCAGATGATACAACTTCTCTTGCTGAAAGTAGAGAGGTCTTAAAATATCAACTGATGAAGATCACAGACCACAGTCTTCAGTATGGTTTCCACCTCAATGTAAAGAAAACAAAAATATTCGCCACTTAAATAACATCAAGATAAGTAGGAGAAGATTGAAGTTGCCAAAGACTTCATTTTGTTCAGATCGACCATCAACACTCACTGAAGCAGCAGTGAAGAAATCAAATAACATATTGCATTAGGCAAATCTGCTGCACAAGACTTCTTTAAAGTGTTCAAAAGCAAGGTTGTCAGTTTGAGGACTAAAGTGCACCTGATCCTAGCCATGGTATTTTCAATAACCTCATATGCATATTTAAATAGCATAAAAGATGGCTATACACGTGGACCTCGCCAGATGGAATACACAGAAATCAATTTCATTACGCCAGTGGAAACAGATGATGGAAAAGCTCCATATCATCAGCCAAAACAAGGCCAGGGGCAGACTGTGGAAAAGGCCAACAACTAATTGCTCTAAGGAAAATTCAGGCTGAAGCTGAAGAAAATGAAAACAAATCCACGGGAGCCAAAATATGACCTTGAATATATCCCACCTGATCATCTGAAGAACAGATTTGATACATTAGACACTAAAGATTGAAGACCAGAAGAGTTGTGGGATGACATCAAGAACATCATACAGGAAGAAAGCAAAAAGTCATTGAGATGACAAGAAAGAAAGAAAAGATCAAAATGGGTGTCAGAAAAGACTGTGAAATTTTCTCTCCAGCGTAGAGATGCTAAATCAAATGGAAGAAATGATGAGGTACAAGAGCTGATGTCATTATCTTATGTGTTGTGCATACTCACTTCTATTATGTTAACAAGGCCAAATGTAATCTACAGGATTGGGCTGTGTCTAAAGTCCTTTGAGACGTAAGAGGAGAGTGACGTCAGCAGAACTCAGAAGGACATTCTACCACCAAAAAGAAAACTCCCAGAACAGAGGGCATCTTTTGAACTTGGGCTCCCTGCACTGTGAAGCCCCTAGATCCAGGGGAGAACTTGTAGCCAAGATGTGTGGAGATCGCTAAGAGGTGCTGAACCTATGGACGGTGGAAGGAGACGAGGACCTTTCTCCAGAGTGGACAATGAGAAAGACTCCCCCTAGTGTCAGCACTCGGAATTTGGACTTCTATCCTAAACCATGAGAGAATAAATGCATGGTTGTTAAAGCCATTCACTTTGTGGTATTTCTTTATAACAGCATTAGATCATTAAGAAACACAGCTCTTTGCTAGCCTTGAAGAATGAGCAGGTACCTTGTCAAAACCTTCGCACAGTTTTCCTGTCCTTTTTCTCACTAAAACAGTTTTCAATTTTCTTGAAACTTCTTCCTAATAAGCCCTCATATTCAGCCTGTGTCCTCTGAAAAACATCTATCAAGATTGCCCTTGGGAATCCCAAAACACAGTAACCATAAACTTCTGGGCTGACGTCTTTGCCTTGAGTTTAACTGACCCACCCACCAGTTTCCCTCTAGTGTTTTTTGGAAGGCATGCTAATAAGTATGTCAAGCTCTTATTGAGACAACTTGTTTGCAGCTATCTACAGAGACAAGTTTAAATACTGTTTGTTTGGAACAAGCTGATGCATGTATGAACTGGAATCCTAGTGGTGATACACATGCACACACCACTGAAGTGAGCTCTTTATAGAGCTCTGTATTTGTAGGAAGTAGTTAAACACTTGGCTCCTAACAAAGGACTGGCAGTTTGGACCCTCCAGCTGCTCCACAAGAGAACTATGTGACAATCTGCTCCTGAAAAGACTCATAGGCTTGGGAATCCTGTGTGGCAGGTCTCCTCTTTCCTACAATGTCGTCATAAATTGGAATCAACTTGATAGTGAAGGGTTTGGTTTAGGTATAATAGAAATGGAAAATCTTAAGGTTACAGTTTTATAAATTTTTATAAAATAATAATATCTAATATCTATATAAACTATTCAAATAAACAAATAGAACATTGCTTGCACCCCAGACGTCCTCCTTACTCCCCACCTATTTACTGTCTACCTGCATTCCTTCATACAATGGGCGGCTGTGCTTATTTTTATAAATGGGACACAAAAACAAACCATCATATCATTTTTTTTTCTGTCAGTTGTCCATTCTACATTGTTTGTGAGAATTTCTTCATGTTGAGCGTAGCAGTAGTATTTGTTTGTTTTTCCCATTTAGCTACATTTTTATTTTGTAAAATATTTTATTCTATAAGTCAATTATCATTATTCTGTATGTATATCATCACTGTGGGAGTTTTGGTGTGACACTGTAGGATAAGCACTCGACTGCAAGGTCAGTTTGTTCAAACAAACCAGCCAATTCTCAGAAACTCTATACAAGTCGCTGTGAGTCAGAACTGACATGACAGCACTTAGCAGTAACAACAGTCATCACTGCACTAACAGGAAATGGTCAATGTTCAACCATTTCAAGAGGTAACATACGTTCAAGAGCCAATGGTAGTGAAGAAGAAGTCCAAGGTGCACTGAAGGCAGTGGCAAAGAACAAGGCTCCGGGAAGTGATGGAATACAATCTTACAACAAATTAATGCAACACTGGAGGCACTCACTCATCTATGTCAAAAAATCTAGAAGATTTTTTGATCAGCTACCTGATCTACTGATTAGAAGACACGCATATCTGTACCCATTCCAAAAAAGAGAGGACCCAGTGGGATGCAGGAATCATGAGACAATATCGTTAATATCATATGCAAGTAAAGATAACTTAAAAATGGCGACAACAATACATTGACAGGGAACTGCCAGAGATTCAAGCCAGATGCAGATGAGGATGTGGAACAAGGGATACCATTGTTGATGTCAGATGAATTATGGCTGAAAACAGAGAACACCAGACAAATATTTGTTGTTAACTGCTGTTGATTCTGACCCATAGTGACCCAGAATCGGGCTTCTAAGGAGCAGCTGATGAGCTTGAGCAGCTGACCTTGCAGTTCAATCCAACTTTGCAGTCGAGCACATTAACCTACAGTGCCACACCAGACCTCCTGTGCTTTATTAACTATGCCAACACTTTAGACTGTGCTGATCTTGACAAGCTATGGGTAACATTGTGGAGAATGAGTATTCCAGAATACGAAATTGTACTCATGAGGAACCTGTACTTAGATGAAAACGCCGTTGTTCCATCAGAACAAAGGGACACAGAATGGTTTAAAATCAGGAAAAGTGTGTGCCAGGGTTGTATTCTTTCACCATACTTATTCAATATGCATGCTGAGCAAATAATCCGAGAAACTGAATGATAAGAAGAAAAACATGGCAACAGGATTAGAGGAAGACTCATTAACAGCCTGACATATGCAGATAATACAACCTTGCTTACTGAAAGCGAAGAGGACTTAAAATATTTACTGATGAAGATCAAAGACCACAGTCCCAGTATGGATCTCACCTCAATGTAAAGAAAACAAAAATCCTCACCACTGGACCAATAAATTACATAATGATGAATGGAGAAAAGACTGACGTTAAGTATTTTGTTTTGCTTGGATCCACTATTAACACTCACAAAAGCAGCAGTCAGTGAGTCAAATGACGTAGTGCATTAGGCAAAGCTGCTTCACAAAACCTCTTTAAAGTGTTCAAGAGTAAAAGTGTCATTTGGGGACTAAAGTATGCCTGACCCACACTATGGCATTTTTCAATAACTTTATATGTATGTGAAAGTTGGACAATGAATAAGGATGAAGGTAAAAGAATTGATGCATTTGAATTATGATGTTGGAGAAAAATATCATAAGTGCCAAGGGCTGCTAGAAGAACAAACAGATTTGTGCTGGCGGAAGTACAACCAGAATTCTCCTGTGAAGCTGGGAAGGTGAGATGTTGTTTCTCATACTTTGGACAGATTATCAAGATGAACCAGTCCCTGGAGAAGGACTTCATATTTGGTAAAGTGGAGGGTCAGAAAAAAGAGGGAGCCCCCAACAAGATGGGCTGACCCAGCGAGAGCAGCAATGGGCTCATGTGTAGCAATGATTGTGAAGTTGGCGCAGGAATGGGCCATGTTTTGTTCTGTTGTACAAAAGGTTACTGAGTTTATATCGACCTAGCAACAACCACAACCACAAACAATTTATGAACTTTTTTTTATAATATGTTGTCCATCACTTGATGAACACTGTAGTTATAAACATTTTTGTATGTCTTTTGGTAAACATATGATGTATCTTTTTTGGATATATACCTAAAAGCAGAGTTGCTATTTTATAAAGTAATAGATGTTCATGGGTAACTTTACAGATAAGAATTAATATGAATGCAATCCCCAAAATTTGGAAACAGATCTAGTCCCCAGTTTCCCACTTCTTAGTCATTTCTGACACCAGCCACCCAAGTGGCCCATTCTTTCTCTAATCCTAAACACCTGGAGTTTGGGAAGATCTCAACTGGTTCAAAGGACGCCATCCTTTAGATTGCCAAATAGACAGGCACCAACTGCAAGGCTGGGGTTGCATATGACACCCTCACTTCTACCTGCTGCCTTCTTCTTTTGATTCAACAATCCACTGGAATGACACCAAATTTATATCAAGTACTTACAATGACAGATGATGATAGATTCATGATAGCACAAGGATACAGGTTAAGATTTTCATGAGGAAGAGATTGTCATAAGGAATGCCAAGTCTGGGAGGCTCTTTAAGGTGGGGTTTCCATGTCTCAAGGAGGGTGTCTCAAATCTCCTTTTGCCAACCAAGAAATTCCCTGAGCCTCCTTGTTCAGGACTATTTTCTCCAATTCCTGATTGAATGTTCACTATGTATACATGTTAGGCTAAACCACACCACCTGAAGTGCATTCACATTGGCCTACCAGGTGAATCTTTTCTGGTCTGTCCAGACTCCACTCACCAGCACAAGCCCTCATATGTGTCCTGGAAGTCTCAGACCAAGGCACCTTAATTACTCTATTGGCTATTTATAAAGAACAAAGATAAAAATCACCTGACTTAGGATAAAGCCACATTCTTTACCCTAAAGATGCTACCAAGCAAATTTCCAAAGTAGTCATACTCATTTACAAGCCTGCGCATGGCAGATAAGTATGCTAATTATTTCATAGCCTCATCGTTATTTGGTATTGTCTGTATTATGATTATATTTGTGTTGCTCGAAAGGATGTGCTCAAGCCCGAACTCCCAGAACCTCTCAATGAGTATTTATTTGGAAATAGCATTTTTGCAGCTGTAACTAGCTAAGATAGCATGAGGGCATGTTGGAATATGGTGGCTGTAGTTCCATGTGACTGATTTCTGGGTAAGAAGAGGAAAACAGACACAGATTGGAGGATGCCATGTGAAGCCAGAGACAGGCATGCAGAAAAGGCAGCCATGTGAAAGCAGAGGCAAAGATGAGCATTCTGCTCCCACAGGCCACACCATGCCTAGGATGGCCAGAGGCAGAATGGAATGAGCAAGGATCTTCCCTGGAGTGTTTAACATCCTGATTATCGGAATTCAGTTTGCTAACTTTTAGAACTGTAAGAGAATGCATCTCTAATGTATTAAGTCCCCTATTTTGCGGTGATTTCTTACAGCAGCCCTGGGCAACTAATACAGAATTTGATATTGAGAATAAGGATGCTGCTGGAATGAATATCTACAAATGTTGAAATGCCTGTGGAATGGGGCAATGCGTAGGGGCTAGAAGTACTTTGAGGTTCTTGATAGGAAATGCTTGGTAGAATTATGTGATTTGGGTGAAGGCCCACGAAGAAATGAAGAGAGTTGTAAATAAAGAATCTATGATCTTAAGAATGTATATACATTATTATGAAAAAATGTTGCTTGAAATATGAATGCTAATTATATTCCACCTTTTTGCGTTCCCTTTTGGTTGCTGTTAAATTCTGTGAAGTTGGTTCCAACTCATAACCACCCTTTATAGGGCTCCCCAATATCATATTTAAATCCTTAGCAGGTTTATAGCCTCAAAAGGATATTTTTAAGCCCTAACCCTCATAGTTGTTGTTGGTGGTGGTTGTTAAGTGCCATTGAGTTGGTTCTGACTCATAAGGACTCATAGGGTTTCCAAGGAGTGGCTGGTGGATTTGAACTGCCAACCTTGCCATGTGGAGTCCAGTGCTTAATCTATAGCACCACACCAGGACTCCTGGTACTTGTTAATGAGACCTTATTTGAAAATGCCATCTTTGAAGATATAAGTAGTTAAGTTAATATGAGGTCATAGAGGAAGAGGGTAAGCAGTAATCTAGTATAACTGATATTCCCATAAGAAAAGCAACACCACACAGGGAAGTGAATATCACGTGAAGAAACAGACTGAAACAGAGGGAAGAAAGCCAGGTGAAGATGGAGGCAAAGATTAGAACTATGCTTCCACAAGCCAAAGAACTCCTGAGTCTAACAGGATCAAAACTAGACAGGAAAGATCTTTTCTTAGAACGTTCGGACAGAACATGGCCCTGCCAAGATCCTGAATTTGGTCATCTAGCTTCTAGAAGCAAAAGGTCATTAAAAAGACAGGGAAAAAAAGAAAGATTTAAGACCAAAATAGATGTCAGAAGAGAATGAAACATGCAACTTAGAAGGTTATGGCAATTATTTGGGGGTTCCCAAAAGGGTAATCTTGATAGATTTTCTCAGTGGACACAGGATGATCACACGGCTTATTAGAAAGAAATTTGAAGAATATCTAAAAATGCACTGGTGAGAAAAAGACCAGGAAAGTTGTACCAAGGGATTTTTTTTTCCCCATCACCACAATGCATCTGCTCATTCCTGGAGAATTTCATTAGGTACTTCACTGGACACTCTAACAAGACAGACGGATGCATTGCTGAGAGAACTTATCTGTAGTCAACCGCTGATTATGGAGACATGAGCCAATGTGTTTTGTTTGGAATAAGCCCATGCATGTATGAACCGGAAGCCTCTTAGCAATAGTTTTTGATTTATCACATAGTCTCATGTGAGAACTGTGATCACACAGGTATTGTTAAGTGCCATGGAGTCATTTCTAACTCATAGTGAGCCTGTGGAACAGCTGGTAGGCCCCGATCGCTGACCTTGTGGTCAGCAGTCCAGTCCATCTGATCAGTGTCTTCCCACATAAACATCGCTGGGCTGAACACTTAGATACCAGGACCCAAGACCCTTGTCATGAGGTAGGAGGCCCACTTCTTCATGCAGCCCAGAAGTCACCTCTTCTGTGCTGATTGAAGTCCAGAGCCAAACTTCTAACCCTGATCCCCTTTGGCTCCTATGACTTGACAGGTCTAGTCCTAGAGTTTTCCTCTGTGTAGTCCTGTAAGGTAGCAATGGAAAGGTATGTGCCCAGGCACCTCAGCCCTAGATTGGTTATCCTCAGCCCCATTAACTTGTGAAATCCCACCCCCAGACTGCCTGGCTTCTGCTGGAGATGGTTTAGCCAGACAGGACCTAGCTGAACACTCAGTCAAGGTGAGGGCTGGCTGGACCATTCACTGCACAGCAGACGCTGGGTCAGTGAGCCAGGGAGCCTCATGCCCCGTGAATCCAAATGTTAGTACACTGTTGAGGTCACACAATGTCCTATTTCAGAGCATTGGGTGTCACATCTCTGTAGACATGCAGTGCTAATACCTCCTCCAGTCTCTCACTTATTCCTGCACTTGATGGTTTTGATGAAAAGTTCAAAATTCTTAAGTCCAATTTATAAATTTAGTTTCTTTTTGCTCATGCTACCTTTTAATTCTACTAATAGACTTGCTTGCTTGTCCCAAGTTCATGAAAATAGCATGAAGCTGTTGATCTATTTCATCTTCTGGATGTTTATTTTTTTACCTTTCATGTTTAAGTATGCAGTCCATCTGTATATAGACTATATGTTGTTGTTGTTGAGTACTGTTGAGACAGTTCTGACTCACAGAGCCTGCATAGGGTTTCTGACGAGTGACTGGTGAATTTGAACTGCCGACCTTACAGTTCCAACCAACTTTGCGGTCCAATGCTTATCCTACAGCACCATACCAAGACTCCCATGTGTAGACTATATGGGACGGGTTAAAATTCAATTTTTGTAAGTGACTATGCAGTCTCTTCAGTATTATTTATTTGCACATCTATCCTTTCCCTACCACACTATACTAAAACCTCTGTCAGAAATCTGCAGACGACTTGTGTTTGTATATGAACTATTTAATTCAATCTGTCAATTTGTCTATCCTCTCCCAAGTTTTTCATTGTCTTGAGGTCTTTAGCTTCATAGTATGTTAGGTATCTGCTCATCTAAATCCTCTATGTTGTTGTGTACCATCAACTTGTTTCTGAGTCTTAACGACCCCGTATAGGGCTTCAGAGAGCGCCTGGTGGGTTTGAACCGCCCACCATGTAGTTCTAAGTCCAGTGCTTAACCTCCAGTGTCACACCAGAACTCATATGAAATTTAAAATATAGAGGGTTCCAAAATTCTGAAATTTAGAGTCAGCTTGTCAATTTCCCAGTTCGTGACAGACAAGATGAATGGACATCTTTTGGAGACGATGAACATCTTTGTCACAGTGACTCTTCCAACCTATAAATGAGGTCTATTTTCTATTTATGTAGAATTTCTATTTTGCAAAAATGTTTTTTTAGTTAAAATTTATTCCTAGGTATTTGTTAAGTGCCATTGAGTCAGTTATGACTCATAATGACCCTGTATAGGGTTTCCAAGGAGTGGCTGGTGGGTTTGAACTGTTGACTTTGTGTTTAGTTGTTCAGTGTTTATCCTACAGAGCCATATCAGCATTTCTAAAAATATTGTTGTTAAGTATACCATCTAGTCAGTTCCAACTCATAGTGACCCTATCTAGGTTTTCTGAGGAGCAGCTGGTGGGTTTGAACTGCCAACCTTGTGGTCCAGTGCCTGTCCTACAACACTACGCCAGAATTCCAAAAATAAAATACCTTATTTTATTATTTTTTGTTGTTGCTATGGCTGAAATACGTTAGATTTTTGATGATTGATCTTGTGTATAGGAAGTTTGCCAAAGTGACTTATTAATGCTAATAGTTTATCTATGATCTTATTGGATATTTTATTCTTATTATATTGCCTAGGACTCCTAGTACAATACTGATTCTGTTAGTTTGACATTGCCCAACTTCCCCACCCTATTGCCTTCCTTAACCAATGAGGACTTCAATTCACTTCTCCGACCCTCACCTATATTCGTACGTCAAGTCTCCACCTCATCTGATAGAATAGCTCATTGTATGAAATTGTCTTTTTTACTATAAATATTTTCTGCAAGTTTTCTAATTTATTTATTATTGTCTGTCATTTGCCTTTCTGTTCTCTTAAGATAATGGACATGCATTAGCACACAAGCTGCATATTGCTGTATATAAAGCAACTATTTTTTTAAACAATATTCATATTTTTCCATTGGGCTCAATGCTGTAAGTAGCTTCACACTAACATTGCAATGAATTTACTATACTTTCCTCTTATATTAGGAAATTTCTAGGTGATTTTGGCTTAACATGTAACACATTATACTTTTTCTCATTTAAGATAATGAAGAAATGTTACTAGTTAACATTTTGCAAAAAATGTCTGATTTTCAAGAATTGATTAAGAATACAATATGCAGATGCCTCAAATTTTAGTGGTGTCTTTATTGTGCTAAAATGAAAATCACATAATGTGAATATCCCTCCATAATTTAAAAAAAAAAACAACAGAACTCCTGATTATAATATAGTGGGGAAATGGGATGAAATTAAGCTATGCTGCAATAATATTTACTTCTGTATGTAAGTGCTTTTGTTGTTGTATGTTTTTAAGTGCCATTGAGTCGATTCTGACTCAGAGCTACCCTATAGAGGGTTTCCGAGGAGCAACTGGCGAGCTTGAACTGCCAACCTTGCAGTTCAAACAGCTTTTCAGTCTGGCTCATTGACCCACAGCACCACACCAACACTCGCACAGTTATATTAGAAGACAAAATAAAACAATGACTCTGATTTCTGTACATAAACAAGTGATGAATATGGCTACAAAACAAAATCCCTAATACCACAGGTGGTGCTTCTTGGGCTGGTGGGCTTTTCCAAAGCATTCAACACCTTTTGGAAAGCTCTGAGTAAGAGACAATATGCATTTGCTTCAATGTTTTCTGCCCTGCATACCTGAAATATTTAGACTATAATAAAAACATGCAAACATTTTTTATAAACCTTATGCAACATAACATTAGCTTCTAGTTCACATGATTTTAAATAGTGTTCACTGACATTAGTTTCCCTTGGGATGTTTGAAATCTGCCCAGGATGTGGGATGATTCTTCACTTTCTAGGGCTGCTCTGGGTCTTACAGGAAATCCAGCATACCTGGATCCTAATCACTGACTTTTATTAATGTTTATAATTATGACTGCTACCCCCTTTCAATTTTCTAAACACCTCAATATATATATATATCACTAGTAGAATACATGATTAAATTGGTAATTGTTTATTGTCTATTTTACTGGTGCTAATGTTGTTGTCAGGTGCATTGAGTCAGAACCGACTCATAGCGACCCCATGCACAGCAGAACGAAACAATGTCCGATCCTGGGCCAACCTCACTACCGCTGCCACACTTGACACCATCAATGATGCCACCTGGTGCTAATAAATTTCTTGTCTAATTCATGTGAGTTTAACTTTAAATGAGTGAGTGTTTGCAACTGTAAGCGATAAAGTGCTAGATGTGGCGATGATTTCTAACCCTTTGAGTACATCAGAGTCCCGCCTGAATTTCCACTCTTTCTAGGATGGGTGCTAAAGAAAGTTTTGAAATTCACTGTCTACTTTTGAGCTCTGTTGGAGGAGTTGGCATTTCAAATGCTGGATAACTACAGAAGCAAAAGTGGGTGCTTTTACCAATATAAGGTTAATCTTCTATGTAATGAAAATAGGAGTAATTTGTGAATTTATAATCTATAGGTCCTGTAGATTTCATTTTTAAAGTAGCTTTTACTGTTTAGATTTCACTGGTGGAAATTTTTATCTTAAAATACTTTTTCTATCAGCATCCACCTGACCAGAAACATATCTACTGTTGACCAGGGATGGCTGAATCTGTCCTCTATGATGACCCAGAGTTATCATAAACATCCCCCCAGTGAAATCCCTTCTCTGTAACTTGTCTATAGGACAAGGCCCTTCCCAGGGGAGCAGGTGTGTCTGCCTGGAGTGCGTTTGCATTTGGTGTTCTGTGATGCTCGTCTATGTCCCCTTGCAGACATTAGCCATCCTTTGCATGAATCATCTAAATGTGATTTCTACTTGGTGACTCTGCAGCTCCGTGAATTTGTATCTGCCACTGCTGTCCGTTCAGTCACCCATTTTAAATGGACGGTTTGGTCTGTGGCTCCACTTCTTTGATGCCACAGCAGAAAACATGCATTCATCTGGGATTTCTTTTTCCTTTTTATAAATGTAATAGTTGGATAGTATTCATGATTTTTAAATTATAAAACAAAGCAGAAGGAGGAGAAAGAATAAGAAAAAGAGGAGGAAGGAAATGGAAATGAAAAACAAAACTGCCATCAGAAAATGTGTTCTGATTGATTGACATCTTTGTTTGATTTATATTTAAATGCACTGGACTACAAGGTCAGTTTGAACTGTAAGGTCAGTAGCTCAAGCTCACCAGCCACTCTTCGAATACCCTGAACAGTCGAAACTGACTCGGCAACACTAACAAAAACAGTTGTGCTAAATATATAAGTTTCTATACCATCCCTGGAGCTCTGGTAGCATAGTGGTTACGAATCGGGCTGCGATCCGCAAGGTCAGTGGTTCGAAACTACCAGCTGCTCCGCGGGAGAAAGATGAGGCGTTCTGCTCCCGTCAAGATTTACAGCCTCAAAAACCCTATGCAGGGTCGCTATGAGTCAGAACCAACTCCACGGCACATAACAACAACAACAACAACATATCATCCCTATACCCAAACACACCCCATGGCACTATAAGAACTATCTCAAAGGCTATTCGTTGTAACATTATAATTAGTGATGTCATTTTTCAGTACTGAGCAGTATCATCATTCATATACTCATTTACTTCTTTTCGTAGCACACCAGATTCTGAAAGAATGAAGTGTCTTTGAAGCCAAAGCCTGCTTTGCTCACTTTAGAAGAAAGATGATAGAGAGTTCTGTTGTTGGCCCTCCCACGATCAAGATGAATGAGCAGGAACGTTAGGGCAAAGGTTACTAGCTGATCTGATACAGGGAGAGCAGCTTATTGCAGTGATAAGGTTAGGGCTACAGACAACTGCTGGACTAGAATATTTTACAAAGACCCTAGGTTTTCTTCCATCCTGGGAAAAATTCAGTAGCAAGAACTGAATGGCAAAGACTCAAGAGAAAGTCAACACCAGATAATTTCAATAGAAGAATATATAATAGAAAATGCTACACATTTTTTTTTTACCACCTTGAACGTGTGAATTGGGAATCCATTTTGGAGATACTCATTTTCTACGTCAAACATCTATCCTCACATGACTGAGGGAAGTACTGAGATGAGATAGGTACGCAGCAATCAAGAGTTCTAATGGCAACAATTAAAGCCCTCAGCTGCTAACCAGAATGTTGGAAGTTCAAATTTACCAGCTGCTCTGTCGGAGCAAGATGTGGCGGTCTGCTGCCTTGGAGACCCTATGAAGCAAACATCCTCTGTCCTATTGGGTCGTAGTGAGTCAGAATCAATTGGATGGCAATAGGTATTGGTTTGGGGGTTCGAGCAACAAGCGACCTTTTAGATTACAAAGACCAGAGATGGTATATAGTATTCACTCTGTAACAACTGGCGGCTTCTGTTGTTATTGTTTTTTAGCAAGTGATTCACTCTATCACTGTGTTTAATGAGTATTTACTGACTATCTGCCAGGTAAGGATGTAATGGAGCCCAAAGTATGACTCTAGGCGGTGATGGTGTCTCAGAGAGTTTATGCTATAAACGCACAATTGTTGCTTTGATAATATATAAACTGTATTCTTTACCCCCTCCCAATGCTGTGAGATTAAGGGAACACATCACAACTACTAGCAGTTATTTGTTGACTACCAAATTGGTTTCTGCCGGGAGAGGAAGATATAGGAAGCCAGACTCACAGATATGATCAAAGGAACCCAGAGAAACTATTAATTACTTTTCTCATTTTCCAGCTAAAGAGACTCAGGTTGTGAGAACGAAGTGGTTTCTCAAAAGTCATACAGATACTATATTGCCATCCTATAAACTGGACTGAAATCTTCTAATTCCAAAATTCAAGTTCTTTACTACTTCATAGTGCCAGAAAAGAACTTTGAGCAAACTAATATGAAAACAAGAAGTTGGGAATTATCTGCAAACTCCAAAAAAAGAGGAAAATGCAGATGTGAAATCATGATACTATTCAATAGTGAAAAGCAATGTAGCCATTAAATCCATTACAAAGAGTTATCCTTTGAGACAGTTCTTACACTGACATGTGTGCATCTGTGTGGAAGGGGTGCTATAGGAAATAATATACTTAGCACAATTTGCACACTTGATTTATTATATTCAAATAGAAGTCAAAGAGGAAATACACCAAAACTTACTTGTATGAAGGCATTTCCCCCCTATTTCCTTCCCTTGTGTGTTTCGTCTACTCTTTCTCTGTCTTTTTCTCATTTTTTTTTTTTATTTCTTTTTCATCCTTCTGTTTTACTTTATAGATTTCAAATTTTGGATGCTATGCAAGGATAGGGTCACTGTGAATTTGAAAAGATTGGTAGGCAGTGGGTTTTGGATCTATGCAAACATTACATTTCTAAAGAGTAAAAGGAAATCTTAACGTGACCGATGATCATAATGAAGAAAGACTGCCATGTGAACAAAGTGGGGCTTGAAATGGTGGGGAAGAGATTTAGAAGCAGGAAGAGATACCAAGAGAATCTGTGGCAATGCTCAGACTGCACAGAGATCTCTTTGATGCAAAGGGGGGAAACGTGGGAAGTAAGAAAGAAGGTTGAGGCAATAGCCAGAAGTCAGGCTAAGGGGTCCCAGTTCTCACATGACCTGATTTTACGTAACGGAAAAGGAGCCTTCCTTACATGTTTGTCTTTGATCCATAGGAATAAATTTGTTAAGTCTGAATGTACAAAAGGTAGAAACCTTTTCATTTTCTCAAAATCAATAAAATGGCGACAAATAGTTAAGTTCACAAGTACACGTTAAATCTAGAGTGCACACTTGGCAAAATACATAGGGCATTTGGCAAGCGCAAATTAGTGCTACTAAACATTTGGGCCTCTTACTGCATATTTATGGTCTGCATCGGGCTGGAAATGGTGTCATTTGAGCGTCTTCCAGCACTTTATGGCAGGTATTCCTGCTTCAATCATGAACACACTAGCAGGTTTCAGGAGCTCGGAAGCCAGCACTGGTTTTGCACTGATGGATTTTCATGCTTCCCCAGTAACGTATGCATGCATTTCCAATGATAACATAAAACCACTGTTTTTCAAGAGAATTGGTAAACTTAACGTAGTTTGGCCTGAAATTGATTTTCTCTCTTGAGAAAGGTTCTGCTTTCATTTGTATAGGTAAAACGTAAAACATTTAATTCTAAGTATTACAGGAAAGAATTTCCATCACTAAGGCTACCTGGGTCTTCTCGTGTGATGTGACCCCTTATTTAGCATTGAGTCTGTTTCTTGAGACCTCAACCAAGGGTAATGATATTAGGTGGTTCGGGGGCTTATTTAAACCTACTCCTTTAGTTCTTATTTTGAAAGGACATGGACGCTTCTAGTATATTCTGTGGCATAGGCAAGCCCGTAGGTATCTCCATGTGTCAAGCACTGATTACTATGGGGTTCCTCCTAGCTCTAGCTTTGCTAGGTAAGGGTCACCAGTAGCTGACACCATATGACACCATATTGGAAAGGACCTCCAAAGGTAAATCGTGGATACCACTAGGGATGATGAAAAAATCAGTGTCACAGAGCGATGGGCACTTTATTCCCTAGTATCAAGCTCATTTTATATACTAAAACTATTAAGATGCTAAGATTCATTATCTAGGCCAAGGGCATTACAACTTTCTCTTTCAGTCGACTTTTCAGAAATTCTTCCATTTACTTGAATATGGCTCTAATAGCTAATTAAAAACTAAAATTATAAATGAAGTAAAAATGTTTCAAGTGCTTTGTCCAAACTTTAAGCAAAAATTGTCGCCCGTCTTAGTGTGGAGTCAGGAGTGATGACTTTGTTGGCACCTGTTTGCTAGGAGGACTTGGTGTGGCGCTGTAGGATCAGCAGTGGACTGAGACCCTCTAGGTTGGCTGCTCAAACCCACCAGCTGCTCCTCAAAAACCTAAATAGGGTTGCTATGAGTCAGAACTAACTCCATGGCACTTAACAATATCAATTTTCTAGAAGTCTTAGCGCAGCAGTATAGAACAAACACTGGACTGCTAACTGCAAGACTGGTGGTTCAAACCTTTAAGTCATGCCTCAGAAATCCTATGCAGGGTCAATATGAGTTGGAAACTGACTCGAGGTCACTTAAAAACAGCATTACTGCTTCTTATAGAGCTTGTATCTTGTAAATGAATGATAGGGTATTGTTAGAGATTGAATTGTGCCTTTGAAAAATATGTGTTGTGAACCCTAAACCCTATACCTTTGGTTAGTAGCCCATTTGGGACTGGTTTTCTTTGCTATGCTAATGAAGCAGTATTAAGGTAGGTTCGATTTTAAGTAAATCTCTTTTGAGATATCAAAAAGCCGATTAAACAGTCAAATGGAGATGGGGAAGATGGATGCTATATCACTTTGAAGAACAGAAGCTGAGAAGACCAAGGACCTTCTCCTAGAGCTGACAGAAAGACAGAAGACCTGCCCTTAGAGTTGGCCCCCTGAATTTGGGCTTCTAGCCCATAAACTGTGAAAAAATAGAGTGGTTTCCTAATGTCACCGAGCTGTGGTTTATCTATTATAGCAGCACTAGATAACCAACTTGAAGGTACCTACAACAACAATAACAACAGATAACTAAGGCAGGTATTGTGTAATCTGGCAGAATTCATTGAATCAGAAAATAGAAATACATATATATGTTAACAGTACCACTTGGTATTAATTTATCAAATATTTTGTATATGATGATATAAGTGAGTAAAGTACATTTCAGGAGTTTAAAGAGATGAGGTTATGGAATGGTTGGTGGTTGGATTCATTTTCTCCTCTCACTAAGTGCCTGAAGGGAGGCTATCACTATCATGAGATTTCTTGGGGAACTTCTGATTCATCAGTAATTTTGCCCCTCATAGTTTGTCAGGTTTGATGCTCAAGAGGAAGTGGGTGAGAGAGATGTATTTTAGGGGCACAAATATGGCGCAGTCACGAGTATATGGGATGCTCTTAGTAAATTGATTGTGAAGTAGCACAAAGTAACTAAGTTTGACTGCTGCCATTCCAAATCTATTTGATGCCTTCATATTTGAGTCAGAATCACTCCGCATCCTTCCATCTCCCGGTGTGTGTGCACACAGCCACACACACTGAGCGGTACGTTAGAGTGCTGTCACAATTTGGAAGGTCTGTTTCAAGAGGGTTCTCAGCATCTTGGAAGAGTAGAGAAGTAAACTAAGAGATTGACTTCCACTATACAACTGCGCTATCAAGTCCCGGGGTGGCACTGTAGCATAAGCGCTGGAATGCAAGGTCAATTTGAACTGGAAAGTCAGTGGTTCAAATTCACCAGCTGCTGCTCGGAAAACCTATACAGGGTCGCCATGAGTTGGAACTGACTTGAGGACATTGAACAATATACAATTGCCTTTCATCGTAGGCTGGGAGTGGGAAATAAAGGAACATTGAAACTTTGATTTCAAATTGAGTTGATTTAAATATTCAGTAGGGTCTCATCTGGGAATTGGAGCAGGACGGCAGTGTTTTAATATTAAATACTTATGTTTTAACTCATCCATAAAATTTGAAGCAAGTCTTCAGTCAGTTCAGAGATCACAAGGTCAAGCTCCAAAGACGTGGTAAGGATCCAGCACCTTGTTTGTTTCTCTGTATTTTAACTCTGCTCTGCTGCCTAAAACATTGAGCACATTCCTCTCTCTCTCTCTCTCTCTCTCTCTCTCTCTCTCTCT
>NW_006408738.1:1282452-1294859 GCF_000296735.1 Chrysochloris asiatica
TATATACACACATTGATTTTATGATAATTTTATATAAAATTGTATAAATGTTCTGTTATTGTATGTCATTGAGTTGAATCCAATTTACAGCGACCCTATAGGACAGAGTCCTGGTATGGCACTGTAAAATAATGCATTGGACTACAATGTCAGTTTGAACCACAAGGTTGACGGTTCAAACTCACCAGCTGCTCCTTGGACTTCCTATACAGGGACACTGTGAATCACAACTGACTTGATAGTACGTAGAAACAACAACAATAGGACATAAGACTGTTCTAACTGTGCCATAAGCTTTCCTGGGCTGTCATTTCCATGGGTTCAGATTGTCAGGTCAGTCCCCCTGCTCCCTACTGAGCCACTGAGGGGGTTTAGTCTGCTGACCTTCAGGCTAGCAGCCCAGCATGTAGCAATTGTGACACTAGGGCCTCATTAGAAATGTTTTACCTTCTAAGTCAACTTGACTGGGCCAGGATCCCCAAGTGGTTTGCCAGTTAAGATGTAGTAATCCACGTGAAGTACAGCACTCTGCCTCTTGGAGGCCAAGATGGCCAAACTTCATCTCTCATACTTTGGACATATTTTCAGGAGGGACCCGTCACTGGAGAAAGATATCATGTTATCAGATGAGCATCAGAGAAAAAGAGAAAGAACCCCAGCGAAACAGACTGGCAAAGTGGCAGCATCGATGGACTCAAGTGTGGCAACAGTAGTGAGGTTGGCCCAGGACCGGGCAGTGTTTCGTTCTGCTGTGCATAAGGTCACTATGGGTTGGTACTGACTTGATGGCACCGAACAACAACAACAACAATCCCCATGATGAGACATGCTGTGAACAACCAATCAATTGAAAGGAAGTTTCCTCAGGGGTGTGACCTGCTTCCCATATATGGAACAACAGGTAAAGTGCACTTGCTTTTATGCTGTGTCTGAATTCTGCATCTTAGTCATCATTTCTACTGACCTCTGGTTCTTCGAATGTGAGCCAGTGGCCTACTCCATTGCCTGTCCACCTGGGACCCAACAGCAGTCGGCCATTTGACCTGCCTGCTCTCTGACCAATCTTGGTTCATCAGCTCTTGTAGTTGCAAGTCAGAAGTATCCAGCCTGACATCTGATCAATGGACTTGGGCTCCCCTGTCTCTACAACATGTCTCATACTCGATATGTTACCAAGATGAAGTAGTCCATGGACAAGGACATCATGCTTGGTAAAGTGGAGGGTCAGTGGAAAAGGGAAAGAGCCAGCAGGAGACGAGTTGGCACAGTAGCAGCAGCAGTAGGTGTAAGTGTAACAATTGTGGATGGCACCAGACTAGGCAGTTTTGTTCTGTTGTGTATAGGATCACTTTGAGTCGGAGCTGACTTGCTGGCACCTAACAACAACAGCTATGTGAGTCATTTCCTTGATAGAACCTTCTTTTTGTATATATATTGATAAGCTTTAATAATTTTGCTTCTCTAGAGAACCCAGCCAAAGACACTATACATCATAAAATAAACACAAAGAATAAACATTTTTAAAGGATGAGATTAGAAGATAAATGGAAATATTTTAATTTTTTCTTGTGCTTCAATAGGTTTTTTTGTAAATTCTGTTCCAGAGAAGTGTATTTAATAGGGATCATTGCAAAGCTTAGGCTCCAATGGCAAGATGAGACTGTGAATTGGCAGCTAATGTTCAAACCAATCATAAAGACTGGGAAAACAGAGAGAGAAAAGAATGGATAGTGCATTTATGATGGCCAAACCAATTCTATTTGTTCTGAGTGATCAGAACTGGGCTGTGAATATACTCCTACTGTCAGTGAAGATGCTTTAGAAACTGGAGAGAGCTAAAGGTGTAGCTAGATGACAGCAATGATACAAGGTGAAAAGTATTTGTATTTACAACAGAAACCAAGGTAATATAGTCAGCTTTTAGTGTCAGCCTCTTGGAGCTGAAAGAGGTCTCTTAGGGAAAAGAATCAGTACCATCCCCTTTCTCTCAGCATTTTAGGGGAAAGAAGCTAATGAAAACTTGGGAAGTCATAACAGACAAGTGATGAATGTCTGACTTTAGGAGTTCTTAGGGACTTTGAAACATGAGGTGCATACAAAATGGGCTGAAACTTTGCAGAAACATTGGCCCAAAAGGGGTCCTGGGAACTAAGAGCATGATTTTCTCTCAGTCAGAGAAGTAAGATGGATTTCTTAGATAAAACTAGCTATAGAGTGTAATGCTCCAACAACATGGCCCTGGTGGGGAGGTAAAATGTACTTCAGTGGTTTAAGAGCTGATGCAGTCTTTGAAAAGAATGGCGGGATTTGACTATGCTTTTATTTCTTTTCCCTTCCTTACAGAGTAGGCTCCATGGGTCTGTAAACTGTCCTGGTGTAGAATAAGCACTGGACAGCTAACCACAAGATCAGCAGTTCAAACCACCAGCCATTCTTCAGAAACCCTGTACAGGGTCACTGTGAATCTGAACTGACTCAACCACACTTAATAAGAGAGCAGATTCTCTGCATGTGTGACGTGGGCAGGCTCTGTAACCCTGCTTACAAGGAACCTGCACTTGGCTTAACAGTCTAGTACCACTTTGAGGGGCTTCAGCATTATGGAATAAGAGGAGCTGCATTTTTATTTTTACTAGACCTCACAAATTATGTAGTCACTTCTGTGTCCCTACAAGCTTGACTCTATGCTATATATTTTTTTATTGCTCCGTTGCTTTTAGCCGATTTTTAAAAAATTTTTACTCTCCCCTTTATTACTGGCAAACTCTATTTTTTTTCTTTCTTGCATTATGACAAGGCTTTATTATATATGCAACCAATTTGAGCGCAGTAGTCAAGTCAATTAAACTGGTGTGACTTAATTTCTAGTTCAGTGTGGCAATCCCAACAGTTAAATGTGTGAGAATGACAATATGCATAATAAAAACATTCAACCTTTATCCAAAATGTCAAGAAAAGTTTGTGAAATGAAAAGACAATAATTAGGCTTTTTTTTAATACAACTGTACTCATTCCAAATATATATATACTTATTTTTGAAAGTATGCATTATTTGGAGTCTATCAAAAATATGATACCCCGATGGCACAGTGGCTAAGTGTTTGGCTATTAGTTGAAATGTTGGCAATTTGAACCACTCTCACAATTTGTTCCCATAAAATTATAGGCAAGAACTCCTGTGGAACCATTCTGCTGGGCCACGGGGCCACGGTGAGTTGGAATCCACTTGATGGCAGCTAACAACAATGCCAAAACCATTAAGTACAGCTGCTTACCCAACTTCACTCTCCTCAGGCTGCCTCTGTGCAGCATTGGTGATTAAATTCACTGACAAGACAGTTATGTCAGAAAATTAATACCTCTGTTTCTAGAGCACAGGTAAGATAAATGATGAAAAAGCAAAGGAAACTGTCATCGGAACAAAGAAACCCAGGTTTTTGTACTGCTCACCTTTAACACAGTGATTTTCTCTAATTGTGGTTTTAGGGATTCTCTGGAGGAAAACAGCAACCGTTAGTGTGTCAAGCTGTGGAACTTCCCCAGACAAATAGCCAGGGCCATCTATCTCCACATTCAAGAGAAACTGCCAGCGAATACTAATGCTCCTGAGATTCGCATCATTGATCTTCATCAAGCGAGTATATTAGCCTTAGTGAAGTGCCGCTGTGCTGGCTAGGGACACCCGCCTTCCTAAGCAACCCACGGCTTCCTCATTCTCTTGCCTGCAACTTTCATTTTAACCTTTGAGTCATTAATCAAAACACTGACCTTGACTATGAAAGTTGGGTGAATAAATGCAATGGAAATTTGAAGAAGTATAGGAAGTTGTACACTGTTTCTTGACAATTTCTGTTTGAGTGGGAGCGCTTAAGGCATGATGCCTATACTGCAAACTTCTTACCATACGTCTCACTGAGATCTCTGCTGTAGTATCTCAGTCTAACACTGTTCTCCAAAAATGATGGGACTGAGGAAATGAATGGTAGTTGGAAGTGCCTTCTATTAACCCACTTAGAAGAAAGAGCAGTGAAATATCTGCAGATGAGACTTTGCATAAAGATATGAAACACTTCTCCTTTTCTCCATACTAGCAATCAATTTCTTCTTTAGAAAAATCATTGAGTGTGGAGTCAGGTAGATTGTGATTTTATTCTGACTTGGCTGGACCAATTTCAGTCAGTGGCAGGGCCAGGGACACCTTAGCCTTTTTTACCTCAATTCCCATCCTCCAGACAGCTATCCCAAATAAACTGACAATAAACACGAAAGCATGTATGCTTGTGGAAACAGATTCCAGGTTAAGTCCTTAGTCTTACCTTCATCCAAATCTTTGTCCCAAGACTATCCCTTCTGGAAATTCTAGAGTTCCCAGTACTGTAGCTTTAATATTTAATTGATCTAAGTTCCACGCCCATGTTTTATTCATTTATATATTACAGTAGTTTTAGTCTCATAGCCCACACCCCCATGGGCCACAGCTGCAAATTATTTTAATTTGTTTAATGTGATTCTCATTATTTTACATATATTCTTGCAAACTAAGTATAAGTGTATCATGTACATAAATCTTAAATTTATGTGATTGGCAAACTGAAATGAAAATTGGTTAATCTGATTTGTATACAACATTAGGTGTTTAATATCTAGGTATATTAATATGTTGTTGTTGTTGTTGTTTTTAAGTACTGTGGAGTTGGTTCCGACTCATAGCGACCATGTACAGGGTTTCCAAGGCTGTAAATCTTTACAGGAGCAGAAGTTCTCAACTTTCTCCCACAGAACGGCTGGTAGTTTCGAACTGCCGACGTTGAGGTTAGCATCCCGATTTGTAACCACTATGCTACCAGAGCTCCTTCAGTATATTAATATACACACAGCTAATATATTATTTCTAATTAAATAGAACTCCATGACATATCCTACTTTATCTGCTCCCTCTCCCACATATAAGAACATGAGTTGCCCCCACTTCCCCACCTAAGTAACAAAAAACATATATGTACATCCTATTTCTGGTTTTGTAATCCCTTGTTGTTGTTCTGTTGTGAAGTGCCTTCAAGTCAGTTCTGACCCATAGCAACCCTGTATACAGGTTCCGAGGAACAGCTGGTGAGCTTGAACTGCCGTCCTTGTCCTTGTAGTTCAAACAGCTTGCAGTCTGGTGCATTAACCCACAGTGCCACACCAGGACTCCTTATTATATTTTAAATTACCTTGGTGACTTTTCTAAAAACTGTCAAAAAAATTCTCAAAGAAAACTGACTTTTAGTTCACTGAAAATTTTATGTTCACCACTCACCTGTCAGTTTGTCATACTGTGGTGGCTTCTGTGTTGTGATGTTGGAAGCTATGACACCAGTATTTTAAAATACCAACAGGGTCACCCATAGTACACAGGTTTCAGCTCAACTTCCAGACTAAAACAGATCATGAAGAAGGAGAGGCGAATTACTTCTGAATGTTTGGCCACTGAAAACCTTATGAGGAGCAGCAGAATATTGTCAGCTAGAATGTCGGAAGATGAAAACACTATGAATAACACCAGAATATTGTCAGATACAGTGCCAGAACATGAGCCTCTCAGCTTGGAAGCAGCTTAAAATAAGACTGAGGAGGAGCTGCGTCCTCAAAGTAGAGTTGACCATGATGACACTAATGGAGTAAAAGTTCTCAGTACCTTCATTTGCTGAAGGGTACAATTCAAAATGATGAAAAACAGCTACAACTCTCCATAAATAACTAAATTATTTACTATATGAAATATGGATGTAGGAAAATTTCAGGTTGTCAGAAATGAAAGGGAATGCATAAAGATTGATCTCCTAGGCATTAGAGAACTGAAATGGACTGATACTGGCCATTTGAATCAGAGGATAACATGGTTAACTAAGCCAAGAACAAATTAAAGAGCCTACACCAGTGGATGCAGTAGCTCAAAAGAAGGAACAAATCCTTACAGCAAGAATCATTCCCATTCCCTCCACACAAAGAGTAGACAGGGATGGGCAACTTGGACATTGGCTACCCAAAATGGGAGGAGGTGGGGCTACAAAGGCAAGAAGTGACTAGCTTATAAGCTTTCAAGAGGGAACCTAGATCCAAAGGGTGTGGAGGAAGGTAGAATCTCCAGTGAGTAGTAGCCAACCTGTCAAGGAAGGGCTGATGAAATGAAATGCAGATGGGTCTCTTGTGATGCAATAGTGAATAATTATCATCAGTACTGATTGTGAGGGTTGGAAATGTAAAGGTGGACATTATATAGCAAGGAGGGGAGTGATTAAGTTTTAAATCTAGGAGTGGAGGGCCCTGGGACCATCAATGGAGAAGAGTGGAGAGCGGGACCCTACCCAGAGAAGCAGTGATGCCTCAGATGGAGGAAGAAATGATGATGTGGAGAGATGGAGTGGCTGGGGACTTGAGATCCAGAGAGGGAAAGGGGCTGTGTCCTGATGACTGGGGATGGGTGCGGTGGTTGGGCAGGGTTGCAGGGTATACCCTTTGGTTGGTTAATGATGAATGGATGGGATGGTAACTATGGCAATGAAATGATATATGATAGAATGAATGTAAAACTCATGTTCTCCCATGTAAACTATCACATAATTCACAATAAAACATTTATTTTTAAAAAAGAACAAATTAAAGAGGAATGGTGTCCCTTCCACCATGAAAAAGAACATTTCCAAATCTACCTTGAAGTACAATGCTGTCTGTGATAGGATAATATCCATAAGCTTACAAGGAAGACCAGTTAATACCACTATTATTCAAATTGACACACCAACCACTAATGCCAATTATGATGAAATTGAAGAGTTCTGCCAACTACTTCAGTCTGAAATTGATCAAACATGTACTCAAAATGTATTGGCAATTCTTGGAGCCTTATTTATCACCAATGTCTTCAATGTATATTGGACTTCTTCCTTCAGTACCATCAGTATTTGACCATATGAAATGGCTGAACATTGATTTCTTTTTGACACAATGGCTCTGTATTCCTTCCATCTAGTTTACTGCTTTCTAGATCATTCCTTGTGATTCATAGTGATCTTGTGATCCAGATCCAGTGCTTATCCTACAGCACCACACCAGGACTCCAAAAGTTCTTTGTGTTGAGGTATCATTCATATTGAAGGCTGCAGTCTTTGATCTTTATCAGTAACTACTTCAAGTTCTCTTTGCTTTCAGCAAGAAAGATGTTGTCATTTAACATATGAAAGTTTGTCAAAGAGTCTTCCTCCAACCCATTCTTCTTCATAGTGTCCAACTTCTTGGAGTCTGTGCTCAATACACATATTGACTAAGCTTCATGCTATACATTTCTTGAATTATTTGTTTAATATGTATATTGAGTAAGTGTGATAAAAGGATACAGCTCTGACACACACCTTTCCTGATTTTAAACCACTCAATATCCTCTTGTTCTGGTTGGTCTATGTACAGGTTCTTGGTCTATGTACAGGTTCCTCTTGAACACTTTAAGAGTTATGTTTTTTTAAGAATGGAATTTCCATTCTTCTCAAAGTTATCCATAGCTTATTATGACTAACACAGTTGAATGTCTTTGTATAGTCAATAAAACACCTTATAAAACTGTATAGGTCCAAATAAAAATAGTAATAAGAACATCAGAATTTTAAAGATTGGTGAGAAGAACTCAATCAGAATACATAAGCACAACACTGAAGATTTTTAAATATAGTGGATGCTTCTAACAATTAGCTGACAAGTACTCAAATTTGTTCTTTTTCTAGTCCAGTCTCACTGAAAGAAAACCTGCATTTTTTTTTTTTTTTAAGTCAGCTTTCAGCTTTTTCATTTAAGATTTTGCTTTTGGTTTGATTCCTTTTGGTGGGGTCTAATACAGGGTCTAAGGAGCTCTGGTAGCATAGTGGTTACGAATTGGGCTGCGAACCGCAAGGTCAGCAGTTCAAAATTACTAGCTGTTCTGTGGGAGAAAGATGAGGCTTTCTGCTCCTGTAAAGATTTACAGCCTCAGAAACCATGTACAGGGTCGCTATGAGTCGGAACTGACTCCAAGACACATAACCACCACCACCAATGCAGGGTCTAACCACTCATCTGTCAGTTTGTCATACTGTAGTGGCTTCTATGTTGCTGTGATTCTGGAAGCTATGACACCAGTATTTCAAATACCAGCTAGGTCACCCATGGTGGAAAGGTTTCAGCTAACTTTGTCAACTAAGACAGATTAGGATGAAGGAGAGTCAGACTGCTTCTGAAAACACTATGAATAGCTTGAAACATTTCCAGATACACTAGAATATTGACTACTGAGGCATGATGAAAGGCACCAGAATATTGTTAGGTATATTGCTAGGTGATGAGACCCTCAGGTTGGGAAGCACTCAAAATATGACTGGGGAAGAGCTGCCTCCTGAAAGTATAGCTGACCTCAATGATGTAAATGGAGTACAGCTTTCGGGACTTTTATAGGAAGATGTGGCACATCTCAAAATGAATAGAAACAGATGTAAACATCCATTAGTAATCCAGACATGGAATGTATGAAATACAAATCTAAGAACATTGAAGGGTGTCAAAAATGAAATGAATGCATAATCCAATATCCTAAGCATTAGTGAGTTGAAATGGACTGGTATTGGCCATATTGAATCTGACAATCTCATGATTTACTATGTATGGTGGGAATGACAAACTGAAGAAGAATGGTTTTGCTTTCATCATCAAAGAGAACATTTCATGATTAATCTTGAAGCATAATTCTGTCTGTGATAGGATAATATCCATATGCTTACAAAGAAGATCAGTTAATATCACTACTATTCAAATTTATGCACCAACTACTAAAGCCATTGATAATGAAATTGAAGAATTCTACCAACTTCTTTAGTGTGAAAGTGATTAAACATGCAATCATGGTATACTGATAATTGATAATAACTGGGGATTTGAACACACAGGTTGGAAACAAAGAGGAAGGATTTGTAGTTGGAAACTATGGCCTTGGTATAGAAATGATGTGGGGGATCACATGATAGAATTTTGCAAGACCAATGGCTTGTTCGTCACAAATTCCTTTTTTAAACAACATAAAATATGACTACACACCTGAACCACACTAGATGGAATACAGAGAAATCAAATTGACTACATATATGGAAAGAGACAGTGGAAAAGCACCATCTCATCAGTCAAAACAAGTCCATGGGCAGACTCTTGCTCATAGTCAATTTCAGGCTGAAGTTCATGAGAGCCAAAATATGGCATTGAACATATCCCACAAAATTTACAGACCACCATCTCAAGGATAGGTTTTATGCATTAAACACTAATGAAGGAATACCCAAAAAATTGTGGGATGAAATAAAAAAACATTAACAGAAAGAAAACAGATCTTTAAGAAGATGAAAAAGAGAAAAATGCCAAAATGGATGTCAGAAGAGACTCTTGAAACTTGCTCTCCAGTGAAGAGATGCTAAAACAAATGGAAGAAATGAGGAGATAAAGAGCAGAGCAGAATATTTCAAAGGGCATCTCAAGAAGACAAAGTCAAATATTATAACAGAATGTGAAAACACCTGAAGTTAGAAAACCAAAAGAGAAGAACATGCTCAGAATTTCTGAAGCTGACAGAATTGAAGAAAAGTTCAAGCCTCAATTTGTATTAATGAAGGATTCTAGAAAGATAAGGCTTTCTGCTGTCATAAAGATTTACAGCCTCGGAAACCCTGTACAGGCTTGCTATGAGTCAGAAGTGACTCTGTGGCACATAACCACCACCACCACCATGGGAAAAATATTGAATGATGCAGAAAGCATCAAAAGAAGATGGAAGGAAATGTCACAGGAACCTTGGGACAAAGGTGGACAATATACTTTGTCAGTTTTGCTTTGTTCTGATTTTCTTTTTTTCTTTGATATCTGGTAATTGGCATGCTCACTGTTTGCCCACTTCCATTCTGATGAATAGAGGAGGAGCCTGAGCCAAGTGGCCACCCTCCACCCTCACCGCAGGTGGGTTCTTCTGCAACACATGCGCAAAGATACTCAGCCCAAGTGGAGGCCTTGAACTTTTATTATGTTTCCTTTTTGTTCTGTTTTTTATCACAGGAAAGAGTAGGAGAATGCTGAAGGGAGAGAAACAGAGTTTAAAGGCAAAACAGGCCAAAGGTTGGATTGGAGCCTGGAAACTTGGAATCTCTCAGGCAGCTTTGAAGGCAGGAACTAAGGACTTTAAAGCCATATTCATACTAAGCTAAATAATTTTTTCCCCTTCTTTTTCTTCTCTCCCTCCTCTCCCTTTTCTGTGAGTAGAGACTGCAGTATTTAGTCTAGTCTTTGTTGGTACTGCTTTTATTTTTATTTTTCCTCTCATTCCCCACCCCACTGGTGTTGTTTTGCTGTTATATGCACCCCCTTCTGTCTTTGGAGGACTCTTTGTCTTCCTATATTACATGAGAAGAGTCAGCAACTGCTGCCATATAGCCAAGCTAAAATCACACTCTATAAAACACCAAAACCCAGGCAAGAACCAATACCAGCTACCATATATCAGGGAAACAGAGATTGACATACGTGGCAGTACCTCCCTGAATCAAGTCAACAGAAAGAAGAGTTGTTAACAGAACAAAACTACAATAACAAACTCAGAGAATCTGGGAGGTCAGTCTATGCTCAAAACAAGTACAATGTAAAAGAAGGTAAACATTAGGAACAGAGATAAAGATAGTGAGAAGATCAGGTCGATTACAGGATAAAATAGACTGCACTAAATGGAGAAAAAAGTTAATGGACTATGAGGCAACCTCAAAGAAAATTAACACTTCACAACATACCAAGAGAATGAAAATCCAAAAGGAACATGAAAACATTAAAACTATGAGGAAACTAACAAGACAGAACACAAAAATCATGAACTCAACAAAGGAAGACAAACAGAACAAAGAAGCAGCAACACCACAAAAACAAACAACAAAAAAAACATAATGGCAGCAATTTATCAATACCTATCCATAATTACACTGGATGTAAATGGATTAAATGCACATGTTAAGAGGCGGAGAGTGGCAGAATGGATAAGAAAACAAGATCCTCCAAAATGCTGTCTGCAAGAGACACATCTCACACACAGAGACAAAAACAGATTAAAAGTCCAAGGATGGAAAAAAATATACCAAGCTAATTGCAATAAAAAGCGAACAGGAGTGGCACTACTAATACTGATAAAATAAACTTTAAGGCAAAAAACCAGCATAACAGATAAAGATGGACATTATCTCATGATTAAAGGGACAATTGAACAAGATGAAATAACCATAATAAATGTCTATGCTCCCAATGAAAGAGCTCCAAAATATATAAAACAAACTCTAATAGATGTGAAGAAAGAAATAGATGAATCTACAATAATAGTGGGTGATTTTAATACACCGCTTTCAAAAATGGATAGAACAACCAGAAAGAAACTTGACAAAGACACAGAAGAACTAAACAACACAACTGGACCTCATAGATGTGTACAGAGCATTCAACCCAACAACAACACAATACACATTATTTTTCAGTGCACATGGAACATTCTCCAGAATAGACCATGTTTTAGGCCAAAAAACAAATCTCCATAAATTTACAAATGTCAAAATACTACAAAGCATCTTCTCAGATCATAATGCTGTCAAATTAGAAATCAACAATAGGAAGACCAAGGAAACCAAGTCAAATACATTGAAACTGAATAACACCCTGCTGAAAAGTGACTGGGTAGTAGAAGAAATTAAAATGTGAATTCACAAAGTTTCTGGAAATAAATGAGAACGAAAAGACAACATACCAAAATCTTTGGGACACGGTGAATGCGGTGCTAAGAGGACAATTTATTGCAATAAACGCACACATCAACAAAGAAGAAAGAACCAAAATTAACACATTAACACAGCATCTACAACAATTAGAAACAGATCAACAGAGGGAACCCACAGCCACCAAAAGAAAAGAAATAATAAAGATTAGAGCAGAAATAAATGAGATAGAAAACAGAAAAACTATAGAAATAATCAACAAGACAAGAAGCTTGATCTTTGAAAGAATTAACAAAATCGACAAACCATTGGCAAACCTAACAAAAGAAAAGAGGGAGTGTTGGAGACTGCAAACTCTGAGACGTTGAGGCCCTGTGTCATGGATGAAAATCCTATACGATGGCCCCACTCAGGATGGCTAGCCAGGAACCCTGATGGCCCAAGGAAGTGACCTCCAGACGTCCCGGGTTCATTGGCTTTTATGAACTCACTGTTGGGCTAGCTCTGTATAATTTTCATTGGTCCTATTATTCATTCTATGCTTCGAATTCCAGTACTTGTAGCTTCTAAGAAAATGGTTTCTTATGCGCCTCTCTTAATGTCTCCACTATGTTGGCAGTG
>NW_006408738.1:1298038-1299736 GCF_000296735.1 Chrysochloris asiatica
AGATATATGCACATCAATGTTCATAGCAGCACTATTTAAAATAGGAAAAAGATGGAAACAGCCAAAGTGTCCATCAACTGAAGAATGGATAAATAAACTGTGGTACATACACACAATGGAATATTATGCTACCTTGAAGAATAACAAGGAAGCGGCAAGCCACCACATAATATGTATGAAACTTGAGCACATTATGTTCAGTGAAATTAGTCAATCACAAAAAGAGAAATACTGCATAGGACCACAACTGTAAAAGACTAAGAAAAAGAACCCATACTAAAGGGGAAGTGGGGGGAATTCTTTGTTGATTGCTGGCATGTTGGGGGTGGGTGAGGGGAGGGAGGGGAAGGTGGATCACAGGGCAGGGGTTAGACACAAGAAAATCTGGGTGCTGGGGAGGGTGGAAATATACAAGAAGAGAGAGGGGAATGGAAGAACAAAGCAGATGGGAGAACAATTGGGCATGTTTGAATGGGCTAAGTGGGACAGAGGTAAGAATGATGTATGCACAACCTTGGAACTTCAGAGCTTTGGGATACAGAGATTGAGACATGGTTGGAATGGGGAAAGGGAGGGAATAATTTTTAAGATGCTTGGCTGTCTTTTGAATCTTGGTTTTCCTTGTATTATAATATAAAATAGACACTGGAGGGGGAGAGAAAGGAATAGTCAGAAACATCACCACAGAAAGCTTGTAAGTCTGTCTTCTGCCTATAACTGATTGGAATACCTAAGATGGGGCTATAACATGCCCAGTGAAGGAGGCTTCTTGCGGAGCCTCTGTAATACATAAGACTACAGGTAGAATCCTGAGCCATATCCTGATCTCCAGAGATGGGAAATTTCTACTTGAAAGGACGAGCAGACCAGCCTGGAGTGGCTAGAAGAACAGAAGATACTTCTTGAATGAAAGACCTACACGAAAAATATAAAACAATAAAATAAGACAGACTGTTACTACAAGAACAAGCAACATGCTTGCCCAGGACACATAAAGGCAAGTGGTCAGGTCCCCTCAGTGCAAACCCCCTTCCAAGACTAAGACTCAATGGGAATTCACGCTCTGATTGGTGACCATGCTCATCACTGATAAGGGGAAGTGAGGGAAAAACAACAATGAAGTGGCGAGCTAAACTCTACAATGTGGAGAGTGACGTGTTCAGCTGATAAAAAGAAAGCATATGCGCAATAACACCCACACTTGCAGATAATACCTACTTAACCTGACTTCAATGACTGGATGATCAGAGCTCAACCAGAATGAGAAAGAAGAGAAAAAAAAAAGAGCAATCTGATACAATTTGATGAACTTGACCTACACCTATGGATACAGTAGCTCAAAAGAGGGAACAGATCTTCACAACAAGAATCATTCCCACCCCCTCCACACACAGAGTAGACAGGGATGGGCAACTTGGACACTGGCTACCCAAAATGGCGGGGGGGGGGAGTTGGTGGGCTACAAAGGCAAGAAGTGATTGGCTTACAAGCTTTCAAGAGGGAACCTAGAGCCAAGGGCCCTGGAGGAAAGCAGAATCTCCAGTGAGTACTATCCAATCTGTCTAGGGGGAGCTGATGAAATGAAATGCAAATGGTTCTCTTGTGATACAATAGTGAATAATTGTTATCAGGACTGATTGTGAGGGTTGGAAATGTAAAGGTAGATGTTTTATAGCAAGGAAGGGAGTGATTAACTTT
>NW_006408738.1:1300161-1305974 GCF_000296735.1 Chrysochloris asiatica
AAAAAAAAAGGAGGAGGGGGGCAATGTTCAACCATTTCAAGAGGTAGCATATGATCGAGAACCAATGATACTGAAGGAAGAAGTCCAAGGTTCACAGAAGGCATTGGCAAAACACAAGGTACCAGGAATTGATGGAATATAAATTGAAATCTTTCAACAAACTGAGCTGCACTGGAGGTACTCACTCATGTATGCCAAGAGATTTGGAAGAAAGATACCTGGACAACTGATTGGAAAAGATCCATATCTGTGCCTGTTCCAAAGAAAGGTGACACAACTGAGTGTGGAAAATTCAGACAATATCATTAATGTCACATGCAAGTAAAATTTTGCTAAAGATCGTTCAAAAACAACTGCAACAGTACATTGACAGGAAGCTGCCTGAGGTTCAAGCCAGATTCAGAAGAGGATGAGGAATGAGGTATACCACTGTCAACATCAGACAGATTTTAACTAAAAGCAGAGAAAACCAAAAAGATGTTTACTTGACTATGTGAAGACTTTTGACTGTGGATCATGACAAGCTATGGACCATATTGCAGAGTGTCAGTATTCTGGAAGACTTAATTGTGTTCAGAAAGGACCTGTACATAGACCAAGAGTCAGTTTTTCAAATAGAACAAGGGAACACTGAATGTTTTAAAATCAGGAAATGTGTGTACCAAGGTTGTATTTTTCCACCATTCATATTCAATCTATATGCTGAGCTAATAATCTGAGGAACTGAATTATATGAAGAAGAACATGGCATCAGGATTGGAGGTAGACTCATTAATAACCTGCATTATGCAGGTGATACAACATTGCTTGTTAAACATGGAGAGGACTTAAAATACTTATTGATGAAGATCAAAGCCCACAGCCTTCAATATGGTTTGCAACTCAGTGTAAAGAAAGTAAAGTGTGTCTGACCCAAGCCATGGTATTTTAATAACCTCATATACATGTGACAGTTGGATAGTGAATAAGGAAGACAATACAAGAATTGGTGCCTTTGTGTTACAGTGTCAGAGAAGAATATTAAAACTACCATGGACTGCTAGAAGAACAAACAAATCTGTCCTGGAAGAAGTACAACCAGAATGCTCCTTAGAAACCAGGATGGCAAGACTTTGCCTTTCATACTTCAGGCATATTATAAGGAGGGACCAGTCCCTGGAGAAGGACATCAGGCTGGGTAAAGTGGGAAGTCAGGGAAAAAGAGGAAGACCCCCACCAAGATGGCGTGGTACAGTGAGAGTAGCAGTGGGCTCCAGTTTAGCAATGATTATGAGGATGACGCAGGACTGGGCAGTGTTCCATTCTGTGTCCATCAGGTTGCTATGAGTTGGAAGAGACTCAATGGCACCTAACAACAACAGCGACAATACAGGGTTGCTATGAGTTGGAGGATTTAACAAAAATAGCACAACAGCCTTGTTGATCTCTGAGTTTCTGGGTGGTATAAACGGTTAACGTGCTTGCGTGGTGGCGGAAATGTTAGGAATTTGAGTTCACACTGAGGTGCCTTAGAAGAAATGCCTGCTAATGCGAAAAGTCTCATCCACTGAAAACTTCAGGAGTGCAGGTCTTCTCTGAAAGGTGAGGAGTCACCATGAGTCTCAGTGGACTCAAAGGCAGCTGCTTTAATGTCTGCCTGGAGAACAGTCTCCTTGTTCCATTCTTCAGATGTTAGTCCATCTCTGCATCCTTAACATCTTCTTTACTTACTCTTGTCCTATCAGATCTATTCTAGGTAACGAGAGAAATTAGGGTGGCCGTGTAAAGAATAATACTTCTGAGATTGAAAGGAGGTGCTATTAATAATGAAGCTAGGGCATAATCCTGAGTCCTTTTAGGCCAGTGAAGACATGCGGCATTCTAATAAAAGCTACATTGCTGATGTGAGCTAAGAGTTTATATATTTAAGTTTTGACAACTTGACTTGCACTTCATTGCCATTATAATGCTTGAAGGGGGGATTTCAGGAGCTGTGACAGTCAGGATTTAGCTTTGCATTGGGTGACCTAGTCATTTGTAAGGCTATTTGGATATTCAGAGCAGAAGGGGCTTGTCCCTCCAGTTACCACTGCCAGTTCTCCACCTCATCTACATCTGTCACAGTCGTCCTCCTCCCTCCCTGGGTCCTCCAGCCTGAACTTGTCCATTTCCAACCCCGGGGAGCACAGGCCTCTGCTTCCATGCTGCCCTCCACAGGAAGAGCAAGCAAGCTGGTTCCTGGAGAGGTTCAAATGTGGTGGTGTCTCACAACGGTAGCCTTGTGTGAGAGTTCTGGGTCCAGGGATGAGTGGAGTGGGACATATTTATGTTGTTGTTGTTGTTTAGTGCCTCTAAGTCAGCTCACATTCAAAGCAACTCTGTATATGGCTTCTGAGGAGTGGCTGGTGGATTTGAACGACTGATCTTCCAGTTCAAGCAGACCTTATGGTCCAGTGATTATCCTACAGCACCAATTTATACATCTCCATATATACTTCCTTTTCTTCTGATCGCCTCCATTGGAATTGAGGGGAGATTAACAGAGCTGTTAGGAGCAGCAGATTAGTCTGCTCTAGATTTGGCTTCTTGTCAAAGGAGTTTAACCAGTCTCCAGCTAGACTGTGTGTTTCTAAAGGGGCAAGTCTCCTTTTATTTCTGAATCTTCTTCTCAATTCTCTATTATACTCATTCTCACTAAAACAACCAAGACAACCTTCCAAAATGTAGATACTTGATAAGTTTTTTCTAATTTGTTTTCTAACAGATCTAAACTTTCTAATTTATCTAGATTTGTCAAAGGTCAAGTTGCACTCCATAGGATTTTACTTGATTAGATCTTTGTCTTTCTGGATAAAAATTGGCCTTCCCATGAAGTTGAAGAAATAATGCCTGTTTGTTTGATTTGTTTGATTTACTTTTAACTGTGAATTGAGTAAAGGTTTATAGAACAGATCATCAATTTTATATCCAACACATCGTGTACTTGGTTTCACCTTGATTAAGTCCTTCTTCCTCCCTGCATTTCTTGTGTCCATTCCTTCTTCTTTTCCTACTATTCTCAACTTTGTCCTTCAGGAAACACTGCCCTTTTGATTCCAAATGGTAGATCTGTGGTGTGCATGCCTCACTCTGTGGTTCTCCCCTCTGTAGACCTATCTACTGCTTGGCTGAAAAGTGAGCCATGGAACTGAATTCCACTCTATATCTGACAGGTTCAATGCCTGTTTGTTCAAAGGTAATTTCTTTACCTTGAGTAAGGCCTTTGCATGGAACCACTTACCTAGCTTTCTATATTAATTTAGAGAACAGAAGCTTAATCAACTTCTTCTAGCCTTATGACACATTTGTTTGTCATAAGGTTATACCATTTTCTTGTGGCACATTGGCTAAAGCAGTCAACTGTCAACCAAAAGGTCAGTGGTTTGAACCAACTATAGATCTGAATGCCTGAGAAAAATGCAGCAGTCTGCTTCCAGAAGGATTTACGGCCTTGGAAACCTTCTGGGAGAGTTACACTCTGTCCTGTAGGTTGCCTATGAGTTGGAATCAACTAGGCAACATTTAACATTGTTTGGGTCAGCCTTTAGCACTGAATTGGAGAATGAATAAGACAATTTTTCCTCATCTCCCTTGAAAAGATACAAAAACAGAGCATCAACAATGACTGCATGCTTTCTGTGATGGCGTATGATTGTTGATCTAAGTGTATGAACAATTGTTTGTTTCCATTCTCTCAGCTATTATGTAACTTCTTGTGTCACCCTCCAAATATTGTTAGGATCACTCTGGTAGTCTAGTGGCTTATGCATTGTGCTGCCAACCATTGGATCAGCAGTTCGAATCTACCAGCTCCGAGGGAGAAAGATGAGACTTTCTGTATCTGTAAAGATTTGTAGCCTCGAGAAGTCTGCAAAAGGTGACTGTAAGTCAGAACCAACTCCATGGCATACAACCACGGACCACCACCCAACAAGTGCCCTGTGGTACTGCTGAACAGCTGCCCTCGGGCAATGTGAACCATTCACTGTTTCTTGCCCCATCCCTTTGTGATGTCTTTCATCTTCAGCGAGCTCTGAAGATGTTGGGGCCCACTGCAGCTCCTGCTGTCTCTCTCCTCCATGGTGTCACTTCCTGTTGGGGGCTTCTGCCATTGAACTATGCCTAGACCTTTGCTGCAGTGTGAGAAGGCCACTCTTCTCAGTACACACACACCTTCCTGCCATACTGCTCTCAAGATCCCAAATGAAAGCTGTGTACAGGTCTAAATTCTCAGTGATTTTCATGTGAACGTTACGATTCAGTTTCTTCTTACAACCCTTGGTGTCACAAAGCTCAGCTGCAAGATGATGAAGATGATAGAATAAGAAAAGGATTATTCTTCTTGGCAGAGTCCATGTGCTTCTCTGAGTGTTCTGTCCTAACACACACACACACAAACACACACTCATTTATTCCATCACAGTGCATACCAGGTGGTTATCCACAGGAGATATGGAAGATTGCACCCGGTTTCACCCCTAACCTTACTACTTAGACATTGTGTGGTCTTACGTGAATTTCTTAGGCATTCTGGATTTTCATCCCCACCTATAAATGCAGCTAATAACTGTGCTTACCTTTGGTAGCTTAGTGGTTACAAGTCTGGCTGCTAACCTCAAGGTCAGCAGTTTGAAACTACCAGCTATTCCTTGAAAGATACATACAGCTTTTTGTTTCTGTAAAGATTTACAGCCTCAGAAAGCATATACAGGGTTGCTATGAATTAGAACCAACTCCAGGGCACATAACCACAATCATGTTGCAGCAAGTTTTAAATTGCTTACCAATGCAAAAATTCTTAGAACAGTACTTAATTCGTAATCAGCACTCAATAAATGTTATCCATTGTTTCTATCATCCCCACATGCACTTTCTTAGAGTTTCAAAATGAACTCTTTTGTGTTATAAAAAGAAAAACAACAAGCACACAAAAACCAGTTGCCTACAAGTTCATTCTCACTCTTGGCAATCCCATATGTATAGAGTAAATGTGTGCTCCAAAGAGCTTTCAATGACTTATTTTTCAGAAATAGATTTCCAGGTTTTTCTTCTTAGATGCCTCTAGATGAACTGGAACCTCTTACCCTTTGGTTAGCAGCTGAGTGATGTACCCATTTGCACCTCCCAAGCATTCCACTATGTGATCAAATCATCATAATAGCACTGGAAATTGCAAGGCAAATCCTGGAGGATTTAATTGGGAGAGATTTGGCTTAAAGCCAAATGAATGAACAAATGCACTTTTTGAGGCCTGTGTCAATTTCACAATTACAGAAGTTGAGGAAAGGGAGAATTACATTTACCTTGTTTAGCCAATAATGCAAAAATTATGGCAGCAAACATTATAGAATAAGAAAAGTATCACCAGGGTGATGATGATGTTTCAGTGACTTGTCAAATATTTGTACAATCTTCCTACCTTTTAACTCTTTCTGCGTGATTGCATGTGATGTGGTGAGTTCCACTGTTGCAGTTGCTCTTAGGGGCCCTAGAGTCAGTTCCTACTCGTATCCACTCTGTGGACAACAGAATGAAATACTGCCCAGTCCTTCATCCTCACAATTGTTATGTTTGAGCCCACTGCTACCACTGTGGGTGGGAAGTGGTCTTCCTCTTTTTTTTCTGACCCTTCACTTTTTGTTGTCAGGTGCCATCGAGTCGGAACCGACTCATAGTGACCCCATGCACAGCAGAACAAAACAATGTTCGATCCTGGGCCAACCTCACTACCGCTGCCACACTTGAGTCCATCAATGATGCCACCTGGCTGATCCATCTCGTTGGGGGTCTTCCTC
>NW_006408738.1:1306914-1338367 GCF_000296735.1 Chrysochloris asiatica
TATTCTCTGCTTTCAGCCAAGATCCATCGGACATCAACAATGATATCTCTCATTCCACGGCCTCTTCTGAATCCAGCTTGAACCTCTGGAAGTTCTCTGTCAATGTATGATTGCAGCCGTTTCTGTATTACCTCCTTCACTTTACCAAACATGATATCCTTGTCCACAGTCTGGTCATTTTGATATATTGTGTCCAAAATCTGCAAGACAGGGAGGCTTCTATGTGCATACACACTGATGGAGTAACATGGGAAAGGTAACCAAAGCCACATCTCTGCTGAAAAGTGGTGATTTTTGCCTATGTGTCTATATTACTTCTGCTTTTGGTCCTTTTGATCACACATCTTTCCTGGAGGTGGGAGCTTTTCCTCCCTACATCACCTAAGAAGAGGCAGGAATTGTGGCCATATAGCCAAGCTATAAGAATACACCATAATAATCCACCACTGAGACAAGACATAACAAAACCTGCTATGCATTACAGGTGATAAGGGAAGCCTATCTCCTGATCATATTAATAATAACAATAAAAATAAAATAATAAAAATCATGACGAATAAAAAACAACAAACCTTATTGAAACATGACCAAAACCAGAAGAGAGCAGCTGATGCAAATGAGCTAGAGACAGACAGAGGCTTTATAGAGGAGGAGGAGTGGGTTATCGATATGCCTGAGAGGGAATTCAGAAGAATGATATGGAAACAAATTCAAATACTCCAAAAAGGGGTCGAGGAAAATAAGGAAGAAGTAAGGAAAATACTACAGAAACAATAAAATAGTATTGAAACAGCATTGAAAACAATTCAAAACCTGAAAAAAGATGTCCATATGATCAACAATAATACATCAGAAATGGACAATAGGCTGAAAGGGTAAAGGAGCAGAACAGAAGAGATGGAAGCCAGAACTAGTGAGCCAGAAGACAAATCTCTTAATACTGCCAAGATAAAAGAGCAAGCAGCTAAAAGGATAAAACAATCTGAAGAGAGTCTAAGATTCATGCTGGATAACATGGAGAGGAATAATGTAAGAATTATTGGCATTCTGGAACAAGAAGAATCCAAGAAGTCCACAGAGGAGATAGTTGAAGAACTTCTATAAGAAAATTTCCCTAATATCTTGAAAGATGAGAAGATAAACATTCAAGAAGCCCAACATACCCCAGGAAGGATAGACACCAAATGAAAGTCTTCATGACATATAATAATCAAGCTCTCCAAAATCAAAGACAAGGAAAGAATAGTAAAAGCGGCCAGGGAAAAGAGAAATATACCTTATAAAGGCAAGTAAATTAGATTAAGCTCTGACTATTCAGAACAAGCCATGTAGGCAATGGGGAGACAGATACAAAACCCTGCAAGAAAAAAACAGCCAACCAAGAATCGTCTATCCAACAAAACTATCAATCAAATACAATGGTGCAATCAAAACATTCCACGATAAACAGAACTTGAGAGATTTTATCAAAACCAACCCAACACTTCAGAACATTCTAAAGGGAGTTCTGTGGGCTGATAACCAACAAGAATAGACAACAAACAGAGATTGACAAGTGTGGAAACACCACCTGGAACACAGCCAACAGATAGCAGAATCCAGGACAGAACAGGAGTACAACAACAAACTCAAAGGAGCGGAGAGATCAACTGAAGACCAATAATAGATCAATGTCAAAGAAAGGACCAACGCAACAACAGAAACCCAGGTGGTGGGGATGCCAGGTAAATTACAGGTTACAATGGAGTATCCTAAATGCAGAGAAAAGTTAGTAGACTACAAAGTAACACCAAAGAAAGTTAACACTCCACAACATATCATAACAACAAATTCCCAAGCAGAACAAGTGAACATAGAGACTAGGAAGAAACCGACAAGAAACAGCTCAAAAAACACAAATTCAACACAAGAAGGAAAGCAGAACCAAAAATGAACAGCACCGCCAAAAATGTAACATAATAACAGCAATCAATTCATACTTATCAATAATTACATTGAATGTCAATGGATTGAATGCACCAGTGAAGAGACAGAGAGTGGCAGAATGGATAAGAAAACAAGATCCATCAAAATGCTGCCTGCAAGAGACACACTTTACACACAAAGACAAAAACAGACTAAAAGTTAAAAGATGGAAAAAAAAATTTACCAAGCCAACTGCAACAATAACCAAGCATAAGTGGCAATACTAATCTCCAACAAAGTAGATTTTAAGATAAAAACCAGCATAAGAGACAAAGAAGGATACTATCTCATGATCAAAGGGTCATTTGAGCAAGACAACATATCCATAATAAATATATATGCTCCCAATGAAAGAGCACCAAGATACATGAAGCAAAGCTTAATGGAATTGAAGAAAGAAAGAAAGAAATCTACAATTATAGTGGGAGATTTCAACACACCACTCTCGAAAAGGGATAGAACAACCAGAAAGAAATTCAACAAAGCTACAGAGGACCTACACAACACAATCAACCAACTTGACCTCCTAGTTGTATACAGAGCATTCGATCCAACAATGGCACAATACACATTCTTCTCCAGTGCACATAGAACATTTTCCAGAATTGACCATGTGCTAGGTCACAAAGCAAGCCTCCATAAATTTACAACCATCAAAATTCTACAGAAATCTTCTCAGATCACAATGCTATAAAAGTAGAAATCAACAATAAGAAGACCAAAGCAAGAAAGTCGAATACATGGAAACTGAACAATACTCTGCTGAAAAGTGACTGGGCAAAGTCTGCAAGACTAAGTCTGGCCATTCTGGCTTCCAAGGAGCACTCTGGCTGTATTTCTGCCAACACAGACCCGTTTGTTCTTTTGGCAGTCTGTGGTACTTTCAACATTCTCCTTCAGTGTCGTAAGTTCTTCCTTATTCACTGTCCGATTTTTACATGCATATGAGGTTATTGAAAATACCATGGCTTAGGTCATGCTCATCTTAATCTGACATTTTTGCTCTTGAATCCTTTAAAGGGGTTTTGTGCAGCAGCTTTGCCCAATGCAATATGTCCTTTGATTTCTTGACTGCTGCTTCCTTGAGTGCGATGGTTAATCAGAGCAAAATGAAGTCCTTGACAACTTCAATCTTTTCTCCACTATATGGCTGTTGTTTATTGACTATGCAAATAGACACTTACTAGCAACTCTAAAGAAGCTTTATAACATGTACCAGCTCAGGACAAAGGCCAAGGACCAAATGACTACTTGATTGATAAGCAGAGAGAGGTAGAGCTGCAGGCACAGCTGAAAAGAGACACTTCTGGCTACATTGACCCTGAACTGTACCTTATTAACTTTTCTAATAACCCCCAAAAATGGTGAGTATTGTCTGTGAGTTCAGCATGACCAAAATGGATTCCCAAACCCAGGAAACAAGTGCTGTAGGAAGGAAGGTTGTTGTCCACAATGGTAAAGAAGGAAAGAGGGTGAAGGTGTGTCTGACCTCTGCCTCAGAGGAATGGACCTTGGGTTCATAGTGAGTTTGATTGCCCTCCCTGCTTGTGAAGCCAGCAGAGGTCAGATGCTGCCCCAACACCATTTTTATAGTGAGCCTGAAAGTGAACCTAACACCTAGGTATGAAGAGAAGCTGTACTGGCAGGGTAGGGTTCTGACTCCACACTCCACGTGGAACCTAGATGACTATTACAAGCAACTGAGCAACAGTGTGGAGTCCTGGTGGGGTACTGTGGGTTAACACAATGCTCCAGATTGCAAAACTGTTTGAACTGCAAGCTCACCAGCTGCTCCTTGGCAACCCTATACAGGGTCGCTATGGGTCGGAATCGACTCGACGGCAATTAACAACAACAAGAAGCAGCAATATACTTTGGAGTCCTGGTGTGGTGCTCTAGGATAAGCAATGGAATGACGACTGCAAGGTTGGTGGTTCAAACCCATCAGCCACTCCTTGGAAAGCCCATAGAGGGTTGCTCTGAGTCAGAATCTACTCGACGGTACACATAACAACAACAAGTTTGCATTAGCCTCTTTCTTCAAGGGGTGCATCACATATTTCCTAATAAAACTCATGTCTACACTGCTCTTTGGCCAAGCATTGTGCTAGGTGATTTGCTCCATGTCTGCATTTTACAGTAAGGAGAAAGACCAGGATGACTAAGAACACAGGCCAAGGTCATGTAGGAGGCTGCAGAAGCAGGTCAGAAGTCTGCTCTCCCTGTCTGTCCTCTTCCCCAGCCCACAGTGTTGGGCTGTCAGGCTTCAAAACCATCTGTCCCATGGCAGCCTTACATTCTTCTCTAACGACTTTCTGAATGTGAACATCTCCATAGATCTGAAAAACAAGTTTCTGCTCAGTGCAGTCAGTTGTCTTGATAGTATTTTGTTCTATCCACACCAAGTTGTGGTAGAAAAGAAACAGGGACAGAGTAAGTGTGTGTTGACTGGAATTAAGGATGTAACACATTTCCTGTATTCCTTTGCTTTTATGTGTAAGAACCAGACATTAGCTCCATCTATAGTTTCATGATCTATGCTCAGAGGCTGAAGTACATTTTTAACCTGATTTCCTAATGCAGGTCAGTTTCTCCAGGACACCAGTGGTCTCCTTTGCTGTATTGATAACTTGCTAGTATCTGATGAAAGAGAGGTGCTAATGAGGCGCTAATCACCGCCCCACACAACCTTTTAAGCAACTAATTATGACTAACAGCTATGAATCCATATCAGTTTTAAAACCTAATGAATTCAACCTTATGAAGAAAAAATGATTAATGAATATTGCCGAACATAACAAGAAAAGGTCACAGAGGCTGTTGAGAATAAGATGTTAAAAATGTTGCAAATTGCAGGAGGGTTTTATTCCAATCTGTTATTTGAATTTTTAAAGAAGGAATGTCTTCATCTCACGTTTTTATAAGCAATCTGGAGGTTCAGCCAGAGCTCTTAACTCCCAGCTCCAAGGAAACTTTTGAAAATGTAAGCATCTCTCTCCTTGGAACAGTCAAGGATTTCTTTGTCTTTACTTGGTTGGTACCTTATTTGCAAGTTTTCAGAGAGCTTTGTAAGCTTGAAGGGTTTGGAACTTGGGGGCAAGCATGAACCAGGAACTCAGGTTTGTCCCTGTTGGTGTTGCTGTGGAGATTGCATGCCTTTTTAATGTCCTTTTCTACAACTAAATGCATAAGGCCCTAAAGCTAAATATTAACCATTTTTAAACTATCGTGTCTGTTTCAGCTGCAAGTTCATCCATAAGTTTTTGCAGCATTCTTGAATGAGAACATAGAAACCGAATATGAAATTTGATAAGAAATTAGTTTTTTAATTGAATAGATGAGGTGTTCTTTTAGGCTTTGAATTTTGTAAGAGCCTTCCTATCTTTGTGATCTTGAAAGATAACCCATACAATTGATATATGTAGGTGTTCAAAGGTAACAACAGAGTATTTTCATTTCTGTTGCCTTACTCCAATTTGTAACACTTCAAATTTCATTTGCTTTAATCTACTACTTACAATCTTGTTTCTGTTAACTGTGGTTGAATCACTCCTAAATTGTGCCCAATGGACAAAGTGCTGCTCAATCCTGTGCCATCCTTCTGGCTGGCTGTGAGGAAAGCCTGAGGCTTTTCACTGAAGTAGCTTATCAGACCTTTCTTAGTTTATCTTAATCTGGACGTTTTGATGAACCTGTTTAACAACATAGCAATTCACAAGCCTCCATAGAGAGAGAGGTGGTAGCTGACTTATAGGGGATACTTATATGGGATCCCCATGCCCTGAACTGTTTCTAGAGCGACTCCCAGGCCAGTGACTGGAGCCCCTGCACTGTTGAATCAGGCGGTTGTTTCTGTCTTTGGGTTGCTTCCCAGTTTTTGATAATGGAGCAATGTTTCTTGTGTCCTAATATTATATATATATATATATATATATATAAAATCATGGTGGTTCCGCCGTAAAATGCTCCCCTTTCAAGATGGAGACTTCAAGTTCGATTCCCAAGGCACCTCAGTCAGAGCTCCCATCTGTCAGTCAGTGGAGGTTTTTGTGTTGCTCTGATGCAGAGCACGTTTCCATGGAGCTCCCAACTAAGACAGACTAGGAAGAGAAGAAGAGAAGCCTGGCTACCCTCTTCTGAAGAGCAGCCAGTGAAAAAAATGATGGCTCACACTGTTTCAGTCCTGTTGTTCATGGGACATGCATGAGATGGGGATTGGCTCGATGTCAGCTAATAACCCCATGAATGTTAAAAAGAGTTCTAGATTTTTCACATTTGACTATAACCTGCCCTCTACCATGGACCTAAAAATACAATCTTGTTGCTAGACTGAGAAGGATATGAATTTCTGCCAATCAGCAACATATTCCTTCTAACCGTTAATTTTTGGACATTGCTTTTACCTGGCTCTTCCAGAGTTGTAAGAATTGTGGTGGTCCCTTTCTATGGGAACCCAATAGATAATGTTCAACAAGCAAATCTTAGGCCTGTTTATGCTGGGATAATTAAGCCAATACGTTTACATTAAAAAATATCTTCCTCCACGTTATAATTAAATTTGTTGTTGTTGTTATTAAGTGCCCTCGAGTCAGTTCCAACCCAAAGCGACCCTGTATAGGGTTTCTGAGGAGCGTCTGGTAAGCTTGAACTGCCGACCTTGCAGTTCAAACGGCTTTGCAGTCTTGCGCACTAATCCGCAGCGCCACACCAAGACTCCATAATTCAATTATGTTCCCCCAAATACCAGGGAACTTCAAAATAGTCATGGAAGACTAGAATGAAAAGATAATGGACTTTTTAAATGAACTCTTTGAAGTCCTGTTCTATGTGTCATAGATACTGGTGTGGGACTGCAGGAGAAGGCACTGGATCACATAGTTGGTTTGAATTGCAAGGCCAGTGGTTCAAATCTACCAGCCACTCCTTGGAAACCTATTCAGAGTTGCCATGAATCGGAACTGATTCAACAGTTCTTAACAACAACAACAACAACAACAAGGCTGTGGTTATAATCCTATTTGGAATGGATTTTCTTTGTTAACAAGACAGGATTGGTGTAGCGTACATTGTCAACCAATCTCTTTTGAGATATAAAAGAGATTAACGAAGCACACGAGGGAAGCTGAGATGGAGCAAATGAGATTTCAGGCCACAAGAAGGTTGGCCAAAAGCTGAGGTTCAAAGACACAGGGCCTTTCTCCAGAGCTGACAGACAGAAAGCTTTCCACCGAGCTGACATCCTGAATGCACACTGCTGACCTTCTAAGTCATGAGAAAATGAAACTTCTGTTTGTTAAAGCTATTTATTTATGGTATTTCTGTTATAGCAACAGTAGATAACTAATATATTCTATAACCTTGAAATCCATTTATTATTGGATCCTGCTTGTACTAAATTCCTTTGTCGGCTCTGGTGGAATGTCCTCGTCTCCTTTAGCATCAGTGGTCCATTATCCTTTGGAGGTCTCTGTGTCTCGGCATCAATCTTCTGCTTGGTCTAGGAGGTCCTCAGTGCAGGGATCATCCTAGGTCCAAAGGACCTGTTGTGCTCCCAGCTCTTCTTTCTTGGTGGTACTGAGATCCCTTCAAACTCAGAAGCTTGATGACAAGGCACATGGAGATCTCCAAGGAACATCAGGTCCACAGGAGAGACAGCCTTCCCTTAGAACTGCTGCTGCTAACGCAGCCCTCTACCCTCCCAAATTGTGAGAGGATACATTTATGTTTGTTAACACTATCCACTTCAGCTATTTTTGGTATACAATTGGCTTCAAAATGTTCTTGTAAAAATTCCATGATTTTTTAAATTCCATTTTCCACAAACTTTTGAAGCCCTCTCATAGCAACACTAGAAAACTAAGATAGAATTTGGTACTAGAAAAGTGGGGTGCTGTTCTAACATACACCAAAAATGTGGAAGTGGTTTTGGAATTGGGTAATGGGTAGAGGCTACAAGAGTTTTAAGGTGCCCATGAATAAAAGCCTGGATCAGACAATCTGAAGAGACTGTGGGTAGAATTATGAATGTCAAAGACAATTCTCGTGACAGCTCAGAAGGAAGCCAGGAGCTCCGTCACAGCAGAGACTGAAGTGGTGGCCATTGAGTCAGGATGCCTCCGTGAAATGATGCAGGAACCCAACACTGCAGTGACAGAGCTGGCTGTCTTTGGGCAGGAGGTTTTCTTGGTGGAGTGGAATGCCTTGGACACTTGTCAAAGGCACTAACTTGCCACTTCATAAAGTGAGATTGCTGAGTACCTCCAGATCAACTGGTGGAGTGAGGTGACTCCAGGCACTTATTGATAGACTTAAACAACTTTGAGAAACTTTCCTGAGCAGGACAAAGGCCAGGCTGGCCCAATAGGTCTGAGAAGAGAAGAAGACATCAAGAGACCAAGGAACCAGGAATCAGAAGCTAAAGGACAAGATCCATGAACAGCAGAGCTGCCTCAGCCTCAGAGGGTGGGATCAGCGCCTCTGAGGCTTTAGTGGTGGGGCCACAGCCACCTACATCTCAAAGAGCCAGCTGTTTATCCACTGGATTCCATAGTATGTGGCTACTGCTCACCAAGGCAGGTAAGAGCACAGGCATCAGAGCCACTCCCTTACACTGAGGGAATGCAGATGTCCAAGGAGCAGGATCACCACTCAGCTGGATGAGAAGAATGAGGTTACACAGAGCTGAGGGAGCAGAGTTGTCACCCCACTGGACCTACATGTTGGATCTGAAGCTCAGGGATGACAGGACAAAACCAGAAAACAGTCAGCTGGGTCCCCTCCCAGAGTCTGGAGGGCAGGATCATTGCCAGATGTGCTCAGAAGACAGAAAATCAGTTCCAAACTTGAAATCTAATGTAAACTGTTCTGGGGGCATTTTTACTTTCCTTCATATTCATATTTATATTTATAATGGAAACATCTACCTTGTGCCTGATCCAGTATTTTAAACCAGGTAACTTGTATTCTAGATTTTATAGGCTCATAGATAAAACAGGAATATTGCCTTAAGGAGATCTTGGAGTTGTAGTTTATTTAACATTTTTTGTGATGATAATGATGTGGTGAGTGTGTTTTACATGTGGTAAGGACATGACATTTTGGTGTCTCTCAAAAATAGGTGCCTACTTTGCTAGCTTGTGATTCTCAGTCTCATGCAATTATCTTTGATTTTGTGATGTGATGTCATGATCCCACATGTTGCAAAGCCTATCCCGGATGCCAATGAGGCAGGGTTAGAGGGGGCTATGTTAACCAGGCAGGATACAATCTACAGGACTAGGCTGTATTCTTTTGAGATGGAAATTTCTTTTGCTGTGGAAACTGAAATAAGTATACAGGAATGGAGGGACCTTAACATCACTAAGAATTAAGATCCAGGAGCTGAGTGTGTACTTTGGACCCACCATCCCTGCACTGAGAACCTTCTAGACTCAGGGAAATATTGATGCCAAGACACATGGAGATCTGAAAGGACACAGGGGCCTATCCCCACAGTGACAGAAGGAGAAAGCCTTCCTCTAGGGTGAGCTCTCTGGATTCACACTTCTAGACTCCGAAACTGGGAAAGAATACATTTCTGTTGGTTACAGCCATCCACTTGTAGAATTTCTGTTATGATAGTACAAGATCACTTAGACACCACTCTTTTCCATGATAAGTGACAGCGGAGAACTGCCCATGAGGTTTCCTAGGCTGTCTGGTGGGACAGTGGTTAAAAGCTTGGCTGCTAACTGAGAGATCAGCAGTTTGAAATGCCCACCCCAGCCCCCAATAGCTCTGCAGAAGAAAAGTCCTAGCCGTTTGCTCCTGTAAGGATTAGAGCCTAGGAAACCCAAATTACAGGCAAGTATGGCACTGTGGGTTAATGCTCTGGACTGTGAGGTCAGTTTGAACCACAAGGTTGGCAGTTCAAGCTCACCAACTGCTCCTCAGAAGCCCTATACAGGGTCACTCTGAGTCAGAACCTACTTTATGGCACTGAACAACAGCGCAGTGGTTATGAGTTGGGCGGCTAACTGCAGTTCAAAACTACAAACTGTTCCACAGGAGAAAGATGAGGCTTTCTGCCCCTGTGAAGACTTACAGCCTCAGAAACCCTACCAGGGTTGTTATGAGTCAGAACTGATTCCACAGCACACTTGATCTCCACCACCACGAGTCTGTTGGTCTGGTGTGGCACTGCTGACAAATTCACTGGACTGCAAAGTCAGTTAGAACTATAAATTGGCAATTCAAGCTCACCAGCCACTCCTTGGAAACCCTATACAGGGTTGCTATGGGTCGGAACTGACTCGACGGCACTTAACAATAATAATAGTCACAATGACAGGTTCAACGGTGCTTCCAGGCTAAGAATAGGAAGAAGGAGAGTTGGACTGCATCTGAATGGTTAGTCACTGAAAATCATAAGAATGGCACAGAAACTTCATCAGATGTAGTGCCTGAAGATGACAGGGTGGCAGAGCAATGGGCTCAAGCATCACAACAATTGTGAGGGGGACCGAAGGACCAGCAGTATTTCCCTCCGCTGTGCTTAAGGTCTCGATGAGTTGGAATCAACTGAAATGCACCTATCAACACTCTGTTGTCAGCCAGGCAAACTCCTCCTTTCTTCTCGTTTCTATGGGGATAATTAATGAGTACTCAGGGGAGATGCCTTCAAGTCAGTAAGTGAGCCTCACCTTCTTAGTCCAAAGCTGGGCATTCATGAGTCAAACAGACTCTGGTGAGCAGAATCTGATTGTGAATAACACTTCTGTTGCCTCTTAGAGATGATCTTAGTAACTTCACCCTCAGCCTTTTTGTGAACAAATGTAATGAAGAAAACAGTTACGCAGTTAAAAAATAGAAACATATATCTTTTCCTATCTTCTATTTTGTTGGGCAAGGAATGACTGCTGCTTCCTCCATAGAATGTATTTTCAGCATCAAAGGCACTGATCCACAATCCTGAGAGACTAAACAATCTATCCTGAAATGAGAAGCCTAAAGTAATCAGCTTCTTTCAGAGCAAAATAACGGGGGTGTAGTCTAATGCATATTTTATATCAGAGTTTAATCCATCTACTGATATACAAATTTAATCTTCAATCCCCTGTCTCATTTAGGGAGTGCTTGTAGAAAGTCTTCAATATCGGGATTATATGGCCTAAAGCTAAAAGCACTCAGTGTTCTCAAAACACAGAGCTACTTGCATCCTGGAAGAATTGGGTTGCATTAAGTACTCAATAAGTGGACAATTCTGGGGATGCAGCCATAGTTTTAGGGCCGTTAAGTGGGAGACTGGTTCTCAGTTATCATGGAGGCTTACTTGCAGTTGTTTTAGAAATCTATACCTTCTTTGAATGAATATAGCAGTTGACAGTATTTCAGTGTCTAGCATTTTATCCTTCCAGATTAAAGCAAATTGGTGGGAGAGGTTCATGAGCATGCTCCGTATCAAAGGTAGATGGAGGAGGTATCAATAGAGACTCTCAAAATCAACCCTTTCTTATGCCCCATCAATAACGAAAGCTAATTTCACAGTACTAACTTGAAATGTTTGGGGTTACTTTGTTTGGAATAATTCATCATGGAACATCTGGCCGACTCATAAAAGCTTTGCAGCTTCAAATAACTGTTTAGTCTAAATTGCTCTGGATAGATATCAGGGCTTCTTGTGATTATTAATATGATGGACAAGTTTCATATTGTTCAGTGCCAACACGATGGAGCTGTGACAAATGAAATTTGTTCTCAATGTGTCTAATGTTGCATGAGTGAAGAACTCTCATCTCCTGAGAGCATTCTCTCCCCTTTCGGTGAACTTGGCAACATAAACATTTGGGTCCTCATGATTACAGCATCTGGGCAGAATTACCAATTTCTGCTCTGAGTTGTTGGAGGGTTGCCTTTAAAGGCTTTCTTTGTTTCGATATATTTTATTGTTATTATTATTGTGCATCCATAAAAATGAGTTTATGTTGAATTTAGTTCACTAGAAAAGCATTGGATGCTAAATGCACCAATTTTGATATAATTTGATAAGCAAATAAATCTTCCATAAAGACATGAGTTCTGCAATTTGGGTGTTGATATCTACTCAGATATATTTTCAAATATATTTTTCATCATTATTTATTTTAATATAATTTCTTGATTCCAACCTTGGATATCACTTAAATCTAAAATTGTCAATGCTTGCAAAGTGGAGAAGGTACAACAGTATATAGTTGTTGTTAATTGCAGTCGAGTCAGTTCTAACCCATAGCGACCCTGCATAGAGTTTCCAAAGAGTGGCTGGCGATCTCAAACCGCTGACCTTGCAGTTCAAACTGACCTTGCAGTCCAGCACATTAACCCACAGCACCACACACCAGGACTATATATATATATTCACATAGCTTATAAAATGTGCCTGGTATATTAACAAAATACCTCAAACCCACTGCCATCATGGAATTCCACCTCATAGTGACCCTGGAGAGGGCTTCTGAGGCTGTACATCTTTCTCCCATGGAGCAGCTAGTGAATTTGAACTCTTGACCTTGTGGTTAGCAGGCAGTGCCACTAAGACTCCCTGTCTGATATATAGAATTTCCAAATGCTGAAAATATTGTTTTATACATTATATAGTCACAAAATTTCCCTCGAGCCTCTGAATTTGTTTAAAAGAGCATAAAATAAAACTTGAGACATAATGGGGGAAAAGGAATAAAACATACTTCTATAGTAATTGTTGGAGTCTTGGTGTGGCATTGAAGGATACTGCACTGGACCACAAAGTCAGTTTGATCCCCAAGACCAGTAGTTCAAACTCACCAGCCACTCCTCAAAAACCCTATACAGGGTCACTATGGGTTGGAACTGATCTGACAGCACTTAACAACAACAATCATCAGAAAAGAGAAGAAGATAAATCTCCTTCTTTTGTGGTTCCATGCAACCACTTGAGAATTTAAATACTGGCAAAAAATAACTTACATGAATATGTACATTTCACTTGCGGACTAATCCATCAGAGAAGAGACTCTTATTTTTACCTTAGTTGCAAATAGTGGTGGAGAGTCCTGAGTGTTTCAGAAGCAGCTAAGCTGACAGAATTTACAGAGTAGATATGTGTAATAGTTTGTTTCCAGTCTTCCTTATGAATTAAGTGGTATGGATTGTTAGTTACAATATCATCATCTAATTAAGGCACATAGTCATTAGAACGAATATGCAAATATAATGGTAAGTGCAGCTGTAATCTTAGGTCATAGTGTGATCTGAATTTATAGGGAGTACCTAGAATAAATCCTGGCAAAATATTTAGTTCAGCTTTAAAGAGGGAGGTACTCACAAAGATGCCTAGCAACCAAGACTACATTGTTGTTAAGTACTGTGGAGTTGGTTTTGACTACCAGTGACTCTGTATAGGGTTTCCAAGAAGTCGCTGGTGGATTTGAACTATCAGCCTTGCAGTTAGCAGTCTAGTGCTTATCCTACAGTGCCATACCAGGACTCCCCTAGACTACATCAATGTTTATTAATTCATTTGACTGTATATAGAAATAGTGTGAATTCTCATTCAGTGTATATAATGTGACTACCACAGGATTTAGGAGTCCTGGTGTGGCTCTGTGGGTTAATGCTCTGGACTACAAAGTCAGTTTGCACCACAAGGTTGGCAGCTGAAGCTCACAAACTGCTTCTTGCAAACCTTATGCCTTAGAAACCTTAGTTATGGGTCGGAACTAACTTGATGGCATTTAACAATGACAACAAAGAACTTGAAATAACTAACTGCTCCAGACTTACCTAAAAGAATCATTATAACTCAAAATTAATGGCTGACCCTGTAGACCTATTTTCCACACTTTCCCATCTGTTGTGGTCCCCAGGAGCTGACAAGTATGTGGGTTTGCGGGTGAAAACCTGGTTGGCCAGCAGTGTGGCAAGACCTGGGGACTCTTGGGCCCAGAGTCAGTGACATAGCCATAGAGGACTAGAGTGGAAAGTGAAGTGTCCAGCTGATAAGAAGAGAGCGCATATGCAGAAGAACACCCACACTTGCAGATAATACCCACTTATCCTGGCTTCAGTGACTGGATGATCAGAGCTCAACCAGAAGTAAAAAGAAGAGAAAAAAATAAAAGTGTTCTCATACAATTTGATGAACTTGACCTACACCTATGGAAACAGTAGCTCAAAAGGGAACAAGTCCTTACAGCAAGAATCATTCCCACCCCCTCCACACACAGAGTAGACAGGGATGGGCAACTTGGACAGTGGCTACCCAAAATGGGGGGAGGGGGCTACAAAGGCAAGAAGTGACTGGCTTACAAGCTTTCAAGAGGAAACCTAGATCCAAAGGGCCTGGAGGAAGGTAGAATCTCCAGTGAGTAGTATCCAATCTGTCTAGGCGGGGCTGATGCAATGACATGCAGACGGGTCTCTTGTGATACTACAGTGAAGAATTGTTATAAGGACTGATTGTGAGGGATGGAAATGTAAAGGTAGACATTTTATAGCAAGGAAGGGAGTGATTAACTTTTCAGTCTAGGAGCGGAGGTTCCTAGGACCATCAAGGGAGAACAGCAGAGAGTGGGACCCTACCCAGAGAAGCAGAGATGATGAGGTGGAGCGATGAAGCAGATGGAGACTTTAGATCCAGAGATGGAGAACGACTATGTGCTGAAGACCTGGGGAGTACAGGGGGCAGGATTGCACGGTATACCTTTTGGTTGGTTGATGATGCATGGAGGGGATTGTAACCATGGCAATGAGACAATATACGATAGAACGAATGTAAAATTAATGTTTTCCCATGTAAACTATCACATAATTCACAATAAAACATTTAAGAAAAAAAATTATGTGGGTTTAGCCAATAGTGAGTATTGTCAGAGGATCAGAGTCAGATGCAGAGTTGGGTAAGTATTCCTTTGGTCTATTCCATTTGCTTGCTGTGACCGTACACTAATATAACATACTCATATATAACTATGGCTCCTACCAGGCAACCTTTAGCCCGTATCTGCTACCTGAAATCTACCTGCTCCTTTGGACCTCATTTTATAATTTTGTTGTTGTTGTTAATTGCCATCAAGTTGGTTCCAACTCATAGCGACCCTGTATAAAGTTTCAGAGGAGAAGCTGGTGGGTTTGAACTGCCAACCCTGTGCTTTGCAGTCCAGTACTGATCCTACAGCACCACACCAGGAGTCCTCATTTGGTAATAGCTTCCTGATAGTTTAAGTATCAGGGCACTGCACTACCTCTTGTTTCAACATAGACTTTAAATTCTTAAGTGCCTTTAAGTCACTTCTGAATCATAGTGGCCGTTACAGGGTTTCCAAGGAGCAACTGGTGAGTATGAGTCACTGATCCTGTGGTCCAAACCTACCTTGCAGTCCAAATTTCTGCTTGAAAGCAGGCTTTTAAAAAATTTAAGTATCTTCAATCGTAATTATTTTATAGTAACTGAGATTATATACATCAAGGAGATAACAGTAAAAATAAAGACTGACATTTAATAAACTCTAGGCACGAGACTTGAAGTTTAATTGCTGTTCTCAAGGACCTAATTTTGTTTGGATACACTATCGATGCTCATGGAAGCAGCAGCCAGGAAATCAAGTGACATGTTCCAGTAGGCAAATCTGCAGTACCTCTTTAAAGTATTCTAGAGCTGAGGAATCAGTCTGAGGACTAAGGTGCTCTGAATCAAACCATGGTATTTTCAATAAACTCATATGCATGTGAAAGTTGGACAGTGAGTAAGGAAGACCATACAATAATTGATGCATTTGAATTGTGGTGTTGGAGAAGAATAGTAAAAGTGCCATGGACTGCCAGAACAATATACAAATCTGTGTTGGGAGACGTCCACTTATAATTCTCCTTAGAAGCCAGGATGACGAGGCTTCATCTCTCACACTTTGTACACGTTGTCAGGAAGGAGCAGTCCCTGGAGGTGAATGTCAGGCTTGGTAAAGTGGATGGTCAGTGAAAAAGAGGATGATCCCTGACGTGTGGTGGTGGACTTGAGTATCACAGCAGCTGTGAGGATGCTGTAGATCCGGGCAGCGTTCCTTCTGTCCTGCACAAGGTTGCTGTCAGTCGGAGCCAACTCCGGGCCACCTAACAATGTGACACTGTGCGAGGCACTTTACAATCTTCTTTAAAATTATTATTATTATTATTCCAGTTAAATCTCATGAAAATCTTTTGAAGTATATACTATTATAATCCTAATTTTACTTATGAAAAAAAAAAAGAATTGAAGAACGTTTACAAGGCAGAAAGGCCGAGAATAGCACCCTGCCATTTGTAGTCTATAATCCATGTTGTTAAATAGGAGGAAAGGGCAGTTCAAATATAAAGAACAATGAGCCATGAAGATGGACAAGAGTCAACTGAAAGTGGAAGGTCAAAGCAATGAGCAAATGCCCTATAGAAAACGTTATGTGTAAAGAATGGTGAAAACAATGAGGAGCAAGAGAATAACTGGTGAGAAGAAATAAAGCAACTGAGCGGCTGAAAGAAAGCACTGATGGAAATGGGGAAAGAAGGGAAGGAATGAGTTTGGTAGAGTGAGGGAACAATGGAGATGAAGGATATGGCATGTGGATTTAATCTGGCTTTGAAGTTGTGACCTTCTCTTATTCAAAACTGAAGACTAGACAGAAGGAGCTAAAGAAAGTAAAGACAGAGATACACTCTGAGAAACACAGGCAGAGAGGTGAAGGATAAAGTGCTAATCTGGTATACTTTATATAATGACAACCAATGGTTGACACTGATGACCATCCTGAAGGGATCACAATAGAAGGTCCTGGATAGAAAGCAGAAAAATGTGACACAAAACTCAAAATCATAAAATAAATCAGGCTTACTCTTCTGAGAGAGACTGGTAGAATTCCCTAGACCTCCCTTACATACCTAGGCCCAGAACTGAACTCACCCCACTTTCAGCCAAATGACAGACAGGCCTATACGGTGAACAATAACACCAGGAAGCTATGCACTGCTTAGAACATTCAACCATTCCAGATCAAAAGGGCAGCTTTTACTCAGGGATAAAGCTCAGAAGGCAGGAAGGAACAGAAAAGAAGGATGAATGAAGACTGTAAACACAGGGTGAAAGTGGAAAGAGGGCGCTTATGTTGTGCGCAGTATCATGAACAAAATGTGTATGAATTGTTGAATAGAAAACTGCTTTACTCCATAAAATTTCACTCAAATCATAATAATAGTTGAGAAAAAAATTCAGTGGTTTACTTTTTATCTATTGTGGTGAAAATAAAGATAGAGAACATACAACATCTCCATCATTTCTACTTGTGTAATTCATTGTCAACGGTCTACCTTGATCAGTATCTAGTATTCTAGGGACTGTCAGAAGAGCAAACAAATCTGTGTTGGAAGAAATCTGTGTACACCCAGAATGCTCCTTTGAAGCCAGGATGGCTAGACTTCATATGTGGTAAATTGGAAAGTCGACATAAAAGAGGAAGACCCGCCCTGAGATGGATGTCACAATGGTAGCAGCAATGGGCTCAAGTGTGACAACCCTGGTGAGGATGGTACAGGACCAGGCTATGTTTTGATCTATTGTGCATGGGGTCCCTATGAGTGGGAACCGACTTGAGGACACTTAACAACAACAGTATTCTAGGGTCTTCTGATGGTGTGTTGTAGTATAAGCACTGGACTTCAAATCCAATACGGGATGCTATGAGTTACAATCAACTCTATGGAACTTAAGACCACGACCAACATTCTAGACTAATATCTAGACTAAACTTTAGTGGAGTATTATTTATGTATTTATTTTTGAATCTTAAATGAGTTAAGTTTCCAGAGGCAGGAAACACCTTTTCAAATAAAACAGCCATCCCAAGCAATTATACATTAACATCCAACTTGTGCCTTTTGCTACCCAGAGAGTCATGGTGGAGACAATTAATATCAGAGTTGCATGTCCACATTTGAGCCAGAACATTTAGCATTTGAGCTTCTTCCTGGGGAAGTTTTAAAAAGTCCATGATATTTAATGCATTGTATTTTCAAATTAAGAAAGTTCGTATTTTTATCTTATTTGAAGATGACTTGGAGATTAATTTAATTGTTCACTTTCTTGAGTTACACCAGTTGCTATTATGACACTTTGCTTATTAAGTTAAGCAGTGTGAACTGTACTGTTACATAGTAAACCTTTATGAAATGCTCCAGGTATTTCTGTTGGACCCATCTGGCAGCTTTAGCCCATGTTTGGAATTGTGCCAGCGAGTGATGATTGTAGGCACTAATCTCCTCAGGGTTTTCCACCCTACTGGACTACGTTCCATCATTTCTCTATTTTTCTTTATAGCAGAATCCTGCTGTGTTTTGTTACACAGCTCCACCCCTTCTTTCTGCCTTTTCATTTGGGTGTAGGCACCAGCCAATCACTGATGACACTTTTGCCATTGAAGTTCACCCTACTGGACCTATCAGCCATTTGACACTTCTTTTGACCATAGTGGTGGTGAAGCTAGTGTACCATGGAATCTGCCCCAACTCAACAACCCTGTATAGGGTTTCTGAGGCTGTAAATCTTTATGGGAGTAGAAAGCCTCATCTTTCTCCTGTGGAGTGGGTAGATATGAACTGCTGACCTTGCAGTTAGCAACCCAACTCATAAGCCACCATGGCTCCTTTCTTTGCACCATACATTAATGAATTTTCTTTCCCCTTACTGTCTGCTTCTTTGTAAATCTTCTTTCCCTTCACCCTAACTTCAAGTTGTTGCCATACCTCGTAACTCAATTCTTAAAATATTTTCTTCTCTGTTTTTACTCACTGGCCAATTTCTCATCTTTTGGTATCAACTCTAGCCTACAAGTTCCTAATTCATGCTACTATCTCCAGCCTCTCTTGGGTAACAGGGTCATAAATTCACCTGTCCACTCCCTTTGGACATCTAATAACTATCTGGAATCAACCTGGTCCAACCCCAAACTCTTTGATGTCCCCACAAATTCTTTTCTCCCCAGGAGTTTCCTTTTTACTAAGTGGAAGCAAAGATCTAGAAAGTCTCCTTAATTCCTTCCTTTCCTTCATATCCTTTATCAAATCCATGAACACAATCCAACAGCTCAATCTTCTAAGTGCACCCCGAGTCCTGTCACTTCTCATAAGAGGTGCTACTCCTTTATACATTCAAGCTGACATCTTTCTGCCTGGACAATTATAGTAGCCATCAAACCAACTTCCTGTTATGACCACAGTCTGTTTTTCTATCAGCAGCCAGAGTGGTCTTCCTACAGGACGCACAAGTTATGTAACTCTCTTGCTCAAAACCACTAAAGAATTTTCTTCCAATCTGGAGAAAATAAAAAATTCTTACAATGGCTTCAGGTCCTTTAGCAACTTGGCTCTGTCTACTACCTCAGTCTCATTTTCTACCAGTCCCCCTGCACTCCTGTCCTCTTATTCCATTCCAGTGGCATTGCTCTTTTCTGCAATACTAGAATATGTTAAACTTATTTCCACTTTTGGATCTTTTTCCTTACTATTCATTCTGTTGAACAATTTCTTTGCTTTTTTGCTCATGTTTTATTATTTCTCCCATAATACTCAGACATGCAAGAAATTTCACAAGAGAATAAGTTAGCAAGCTCATAAGAAAGTAGAAAATTCTTTACAAGTCAGCAGGCTCTTGAACCCACAAAAAGACAAAAAGTAAGTAAAAGATTATAGAATATTAAAGATGAAATTCTATCACAATGTGCCTTCTTCAGTGTCTACTGCGAACTTCCCACAAATATCAGTGTTAATTACACTTTGTGTCTGATCACTTCTTAGCCTTCACATCTTCACGCCTGCTTCTCTAATTTTAATGTCTCTTACCATCTAATCTAAAATAGCATTCCCTCCCTTTGGAAAACTACACTTTCTGTTCTCTTACATACATTATCATATTTTTCATGGCAATTATAATTATTTGACATTATGTATTTATTAGCTTACTGTGTCTCTTCTGTACTATAACATGGCTTTGTAAAAGGAAGAGAATTTTCTGTATTTATTGTTACATTCCCAGTGCCAGGAGCATGGTAGATGCTCATTTGCTCAGTAAATATTTACTAAAACAATGACTATAATGTTGATTGTCACCACCCTGGAATGATGATGTGTAGTGAAAATCTCAAAAGGAGGTGTGTGTGTGTGTGTGTGTGTGTGTGTGTGTGTGTGTGTACATCCAAGATCTTTCCACTGAGAAGGCCTAGCAAAATCATTTAACTGGTGCTAGCTACCCCTGGTGTTGTTGTTGTTGTTGTTGTGCATCATCAAGTTGTTCCAGTTCACAGGGACCCTACGGGAGCTACGGGAGTGAGTACATGCTGATACTTATGCAGTAGCTCTCCTCTTTCCTCATGCCCCTATTTAAACTTGAATATATTAAAAACTTGAGCCCATATTTGTTTTACTTTCTAAAATATAAGGGATTGGTAACAATGAGAAAATTATCAGGCAAATCCCAATGAAAGAAATTATATCAGCCCACTGACCCAATCTCTTCACAAGGTAACAATATGGAAAAAAACACCTGGCATGGGAATTGTTCTAAAGAAAGATGAAGAAGAAACTGATCAAATACAATGCATGAGATTTAAAATGATTTTAATGCTTAGATTGTTGATGTTAATGTACTGTATATAATAGGATGCCCTTTGTCTTAGGACGTGAATGCTGTAATGTTTGGGGTGAAATTATATTGTCTGCAACTTGTTTTTAAATGTTTCAGCAACATAAACATGCAGACATACATGCAGAGATAGACAAAGACATAAATGTTAAAAATAACTGAATCTGGATTGTGAATCTATGGCTGTTTATTACACCCTTCCTTTAACTTTTCTGCATTTTGAACTTTTTCATAATCAGTTGTTGCTAAAATAATTCATTATAATACTCACAGTAGGATGATACTAAAAAATCAAAAACCTCTGAAAAGCAAAGTGTTTCCTAAATGAGGGCTCAGCACTATAATTCTAGACATCGTTGCAGAAAAGCCCTTCCTCATACCTCAGGCTAGCTGAGCCCTGGTGTTAGCTCCTCCACACATCTCAGTCCATGCACATGACAGGTAGGGTCAGGATGATTAAAGCCAGGAATAGAGGAAACAGTACCATTTGTAAAGCAGTAAGTCCCTTGGCAGCGGAGATACCCCATCATGCATCATGAGTCATAAAAAGAAGGTAGCAGGCACTTTGGGACCCAATCAAAAGCAAAGTAAAGCTTGAGATGTTGAAGGTTCCTGGGTTGCCACTCATCACTGTTACTGGAGAGCTGCATGCTGGTATAGACACTTGCACCTTGGAAAAAGAATTAGACAATCTACTGAAAAGCCAATCATTGAGAACATGCAGAGCACTGTTCTCCTCTGACACACATGGTGTTGCCATGGGTCAGAACTGACTCAACGACAACCAGATTTACTGCTACTGGTGTCCATATACTAAGATCGAGTTCTCCTAAGCTGATGATGCTTAAAACATGGAGATTCTAAATGGCGATTTGGAATGGTATAGAATCAGATGGAAGACTTGTACTTCTTTGGCTGAAACCTAAGGGAAAATCATTTTCCCAGGGGTACTATCCCACAAAATCCAGGTTTCAAGGAGGTAGATGGAAGACATTTAAGAAGGAAGAGGTTAAGGAACTGTATGAGTTACAACTTCAAACAAAAATGTTTCCCCATTAGATGCCAGCCTTATCTGGGTGAATATAAGGTGATGGTAATTTGCTTCTTTCTTTAGTCTCTGTAATTCAAAGAACAAACTCCTAGTGTTCAGCAAATGCATTATGCATCGCCTTTAAATGAAGTACCAAAAATAACTCAGGGAGGAACCAAACAAAGAAAGCAAAGATTATTAAGAATTCTTTTTTTTTTTTCCCCTCTACACAAGTATAATTTTTTAAAGGGAAAGGGGGACCTGACTGTTGTTGTTGGTGGTGGTGTTTTTTTTCTGTTGCTAATTAAGAACAGTTATTTTAATGGAATGATGCAATATTTAGGAAAAGTTATAGGAGTAAGGCACATGACAAAACTAAATGAACAGCCACCCATCTTTATAATGTAATTCCAATTCGGCATGAATATTTTAAAAAGCATTTAGTGGGCACAAACTCTAAATTGCCCTTATCTGTACTTACACATGCATTAAAATCATAATGAAGTGGAATGCTCAAAATAGAAAGAACTGGTGTGATTATGGACTACTCCGGTAAACAGAGCCTCTTTTTCAATTTTCTTTTTTATAGTGTGATAATTATTGTAAAACAAAAATAGTGTGTTTAGGGTATATGATCTCTCAGTGGTCACTAATTCAATTCCAACTCATGGTAAGCCCACGTCTATCTGTCAGAGTATTACTGTGTTCCTTAGGTCTTCAGTAGCTGATAGTTCTAAGCAGATTGATAGAAATGTCTTCCAACACTCCTCTGGGTGGACTTAATCCATTGATGTTTCAGTCAGTAGATGAGCATATGAACCATTGGCATCACTGAGGGATTTCAAGTGTGAGATGTTGTTATTGTTGTTGCTAAGTGCTGTCAAGTTGATTGCGACCCACAGTGACCTTGTATTGGGTTTCCAAGGAGCATGGTGAGCTTGAACCACCGATCTTGCCGTTCAAACGACTTTGCAGTTTGATGAATTTGCCACACCAGGACTTCCAAGTATGATATATTGTTGGTAAGTACGGTGGAGTCGGTTCCGACTCATAGTGACCCTGCACAGGATTTTGAGGCTGCAAATCTTTACCGGAGTAGAATGCTTCATCTTTTTCCCATGGAACAGCTGACAGTTTCGAACTTGAGGTTAGCAGCCCGATTCGTAACCACTATGCTACCAGAGTCCTGGTGTAGCACTGTGGGCTGATGCGTCAGACTGCAAAGCAGTTTGAACTGCAAGGTAGGTGGTTCAAGCTCACCAGTCGCTCCTTGGAACCCCTATACAGGGTCCCCGTGGGTCAGAATTGACAGGACGGCACTTAACAACAAGAGAATGCCCTTTGTAAGTATGATATAGTGACCTTGAATTGATCTGTGAGAGTTCAGGATCTTGTAATACCCTCGGGTGACCACTGTTCAGGTCACATGCTCAGGACCCACACAGGACTGAGCGGCTGTGGAAAGCCTGGACATACGGCCAATTTCTGACGCTCAGGAGAAATCATGGCTGGCATTGCCTGAGCTGAGCTGCTTTTGTGCCATTGTTCTGTTGGTTCAGGTGAGTCTGGTAATTACATCACTTTTGCTTTGCGTTCTTGCTGGCATTTAGTCACTGGTCCTGTTCATTCCATGTGTCTGAAGGCGCTGTAATCTCTGCTGTGATCGTTTCCACAAATAGCCTCCCAACCCCGTGTCTCTCAGTTATTAGCCCTCACCGGTGTGAAACTCAACTCAAAGCACAGGACTTCCACCGTGAATCTCTGCTTCAAGGAATCTTTTTGCTATTGTATTTAATTTGATTATAAGGAAAAAGCCAATAATTCAGTTTGTTATGTAATGATATGTCAAATCCCACCAAAAAAAAAAAAAAAAAAAAAAAGTTTTCTGATCTACCAGTTGGCTATGAGTTATTAATTGAGTCATGATTTTTCTTCAGCAATAGCACAGTTTTAGAGCCATCATTTTCCCTGTTAAAGAATGCTTTGCTGCCTGTACATTTGAAAAGACAGGAATCACAGAGACAGACAGAGATGAAGGTGTCTGTCATTGGAAGTCAATCATTCTGCTATGATAGGTTTGATTTTGGTGTTAAATTTTATGGGGCCATAGAAACCTACTGATGAAAAGATAGCTTTTCTATATTAACAGCACAATATACTCTCATACCATTGCAGGATATAAATCCCCCCCTTCTCCCTAACAAATCCAGGAAACAATGCGTTACTACACTGGTCAGCGTACGGAGACTGCTGAACCAAGCGCCTGGACAGAGTCATCTAGACCAAGCCAGACGGAATTTCTGTTTTGAGCCTTCCATTTTGGATTGCTACTGGTATTAAAACTGGGCACAAACATTTTAACACGTGGCATGACCCACCCTAGGCCTATAGGCTAGTGCCGGGTAGGATTTTTCTCTCTTTATGTAAGTACCCACATGCAATTTTAAATTTGGCACTTGAATAGAAAAGCTCTTTACAGAAAAGGACTCCTTTCTACACCTCATTGCTACCTCCTGACTCAGTGAACGGGCTGCCTGGTGGGCAGAGCTAATGAACACAAGCAGGTTCTCGGACCACGGAGCAGCTTATAGTTACATCTGGCAGTACAGCTCCTGCCGGATCGGTTGTTGCTAAGGGTGGTGGGTGTCTTTTTTAGTTGTCATCAAGTTGATTCCAATTCATGGTGATCCCATCTGTGCAGAACTGCTCCATGGAGCAGCCAAGGCTATGACTTTTGGAAGCAGCCAAAAGAATAAACAGCCCAATAGATGCGAAATGCGGTTGGGGCAAGCACTCTGAAGTTTCCAATAGCCCCCAAAGAGTAACAGGCAGAACCAGGTCAAAGCTGTTTCTCATATGTTTTTGAACCTCTGTGTGTAACACACTAGATTGCACAGAGTAAGCAAATATGTATTAAACACTGCTCTGTGCCCAGCACTCCTGTACATGTTGATGGTGCCCAAGGTCCATTCTCCTAGTGCTAATCTGACCATGTGCTGCTGAGTCATTTCCAAGTTATGGAGACCCCATGAGTGGTAGAGTAGAACTGTGCCCATGCGGCTTCCATTGGCTGACTTTCCTAAAGAACATGACCAGGCCTTTTCCCAAGGGGCCTTTGGGTGGGCGAGTAGTGAGTGTGTCAACTCTACCTCCCAGGGACTCTGTATGACAATCCGTTAATCTCAATAAAGGGTTTCACTGACTCTTCACCAGTACCAGTCACAAGATCAGTCAGCCAGTAAAAGGGCAGAATGAAGGCAGAAAAGCAGGCTGAACTTCAGCGGCCCTTCCCTTTCTTAGACTTCTTTTGTGATTTTCAGAACAGGTTCTTGCTTTCTCCTTGATGCCCAAACCCTGGTAGGACCCCCCAGAGAGCCTGGCCCTCCCAATTTAGGTGACCTAGTGGGAGACAAGGTGAATCATAGACTGAATACCATCCCTCAGTGCCTGGAAGATGCCAACAGCTCAGTCTCCTGGGTGTAGGTGGAAACCCTGCAGGCTCTGAGCAGCAGTAGGGAAGCAGGTTCTGAGTGAAGGGAGAACAGGGGCAGAGGTGGATGACCCGGACCTGGCTTTGCAGCTCACAGTGCTAACCTTCTGGAGCTTCTGTGGCCACGGGTTATAGCAAACTAGGTGTGAGCTAGATTTGGCCCAAGGGCTGCGTTTGTCAGGCCCTGACTTCTACTTTTTCAGGGAATTTGAACTATAGTCATTTGTAGTAGAATCACCAGCTTCTACTTCTTGAGGGAATTTGAACTAAGTCTTCCCATAGGAACAAACTCACCGTGATGCTGAAATGCTGGGTTAGGGATAATGGTTCCTGCTGCTGAAGACAACTCTAGATGAATTGCTCTCCTCTATGATGCTCCACTGTGGAAGAGAAGGGAATTTGTCTGGGGGACTGGCTCAGAGGTCTCTGAGATGGTTTCTTGATTCCTCCCTTCATAGTCTATCCTTGCAATAATTCAAATCACCATTCTCTGTTCCTGGCGACCCCCAACAGCTAACCAAGACAAAACATCTGCCCTTCCATGGAACAATAAACCCTTCCTTGATCCATTAGTTGGGAAGGTTGATGCTTTATCAGAACTCCTATAACACTGCATTTCTCTCATGACATAGTCCCCTCAGGACACATTTAATTCCTTGGGTGGGAATGAAAAAGACACTTTACTTTGAGAGTTCTTACATTTTTTTTGTTTCCTACAGCTCTTGGGGATCCTGAAAAAGCTGCTGTTAAGAATGAATGTACCAGCTTGGACCCCCCCTTCCACTCCACCTTGCTACATGCTTCCAGAGAGCTCATGGATGTCTGAATCTCATCTCCAGAGCCCTTGGCCAATCTCAACTCTCTCAATACACTGTGACAGGACATCATTTATCACTGGTAAATAATCCATAAGATAAGTCACTTGCATATTAAAATTTTAATAATGTATTTTATCAGTTTAAACGGAGATTCACTCTCATCTTAAGATGAATAAAGTTCATAAGAAGTTTTTGAATGGTAATACTTCATTTTTAATATTGGATATTCATAATTGATAGCACAGTTGTGAATGTGGTTAGTTTATCAGTGAAAGAAATGCAGTTGGCTGTAATCTTTCTGTTTTTGTGCCTTTCTACAGTTCCAGTTGTGAAGCACTCTTAGGAAGCAGAGAGAGATTTAACTTCGGTTGTTACTATGCATATAACGCAATTGTTGTTGTTGTCGTTGTTATGTGACATAGAGTCAGTAGTTCCTGACTCATAGTGACCGAAACACTGCTTGTTCTGCACCATCCACACTATTGTTGTTACACTTGAGGCCATATGCAACTGGTTAACAGTTACTGAGGGTTGACTTTGAGGGGCTGTATTTCAACAGTTTCCATCTCTTACTTTTTTTTTTTTTTTATCCTTAGGACAATTCTATGAACTAAGTACTACTAATACAAGTGCTTCTGAGCAATGATATGTGTGTGTGTGTGTGCTTGTATAATCCCCATGCTTAGTCGACTTCCTGGAACACAAAGGGATCTGGGATGGATTCATTTTGTGTCACCCCAAATACATGTTTAAGTCTTAACTACTGTGCCCATAAACATGACCCTGTTTGAAAACAGGGATTTTCTCTTATGCTATTGAGGTAGCCAGAACGGCTGCATCTGACACTTAATTCCTTCTAAGTGGCATCTTAGAAAAAGAGCAAAACAGAGTCACACACCAAAAGAAGACAGACACCAAGGAATGACAAGGAAGAAAGAAACTTTTCTTAAAACTGATGCCCTGAATTTGGACTTCTAACTTCCAAAACAGAGATAATAACTTTCTGTTCTTTAAAGTCACCCAGGTGTGGTATCTTTTGTTACGGCAGTACGAGGTCACCAAGAAAATAGACAACATAGTTTTGTTGCATCATTTCAATGAAAGTAAGGCTTAAAAAGGTTTAAGTAACTCTCTGAAAATGAAACAATAAATCAGATTCAATTCAAGTTTTAATCACTAAGCAATGTTCTCTCTCTAACTAGACAAGGAGAAGAAGAATGAGCCCACCTTTTACTTCTGTAGTGTTTTAATTATCTAGGCTCTTTCATGTATTCTGTCTTTTGAACTTTTGATCAGATGTGATTGCCTCTTTTGAAAGATGGTGCATAGTCATGATGCCGCACACAATTAGAACTAACTGAGGAAAAGCAGGTGCAGCTTCATGGAGAAGTTTTAGTAGGGAATCAATCTGCTGGGAACTCTACCATTATAATGCAGATTACAACAAAATTTCACCTGCTTTTGCTGGCTCATAAATTCTGTTGCTTTTTAGTAAAGACTAAAATACTGTTCAAGTATTGTCTGACCTGGTCAATTCCCTTGCTTTCAACTGCCTCCTATATGCTGAAAACACTTAAATATGTGTCTCCATGTCTTTTTTAAGGCACAGACTTATGAGAGGACTTCAAAAGTTCATGGAAAAAATGGAATTAAGATAATTGGGGAGGGGAGGCTTAATGGTAGATTAGGGAGAAATGAGTGCAAATCTCCACCAACAATAACACAAAATATCAGACAAACCAGATTCAGAGGTCAGTACCAGAATGCTGAAAATTAAATAAAGGAATACTTAGAAAGTGTGAAGGCTCAGAGCCAGTGGAATTTGTAGTGGAAGCAAGAAAACTGGTGTTTTCTGATTGGCCAGCCTAGCAACTCCTGGAGCGGCCATCTTGGATGTGACAGTTGTGATGCCACACATGATTAGAACTAATTGGGTGAAGGATCCAAACAGCACTCCCACTGCAGATGTCTGACCCTCCTTGGAGCTAAAGGTGTGGACATTCTTTTTTTGTTGTTTTGGTTTTTTTTTTCCCTCTGTTCATTGGTCTCTCACTGTCTATGCACCTCAACTCTAGTGAGTAGAGGGGGTGTCTGAGTGAGTAGGTACCTCCCCAGGCCTGGAAGGTTCTACTAGACATGTGCACAGATCTGCTTAGAAGGGGAAAGTTCTGCTTAAAACCAAACAGCTGTCCAAAATGGACACAGCCAGCCCTGAATTATTAACCTTTAGGACAAAGGCCAGATTTGGTTGTGGAGAGGGAGATAGATGTACTAAAAAGGAAACAGGTTGAAAATTAAATCCTGATTTACATCATAAGGACCAACAGTGACATCTTGAGATTTCTCAGGTGGCCTTGAGGCAAGATCCAACAGAGGGACATTAAAGTCAATCTTATATTTTCCTACAGATTTTTTTTTTCTTTTCTCTTTTTTGCAAGAATAGACTATAGTACCCAATCTGTTTTGTTTTGCTTTGTTTTGTTTTTAGTTTTTGTTTTTGTTTTGCTGTTGCTGTTTTGTTTTTTGGCCCCATTTTACATTGAGGAGGCTCCTTGTATCCTTACATTACCTAAAAAAGAGACAGTAATTGTGGTCATATAGTCAAGCTACAATCATACCCTATCATATCCCACCATCCAGGCAAGAGCCAATACCAGTGGCTATACACCACATAGACAGCCAACACCTGCTACAGTTATACTGAGTTAAACAATAAGAAAATTGCAAAGGAAAGCCCATCTCCTGATCATATCTACCTGGAGGCAATCAGAAAGCATAATAAAACATCAAAATACATTCATCTAATTACTGGAGATGCTCAAGAAACAGCTGGCCCTATTGGCACATGTCCAGAAACAAGATAGAGTGACTGGGACAAATGAGTGAGAGACAGATATAGACTTCACACTGGAAGGAAGAAAGGCTTTGGAAATGCCTGAGATGGAATTAAGGAAAAAGATACTGAGATGGATCCAAACACTCCACAGAGAGTGTAAGAAAAATAAGGAAGAAGTCAGGAAAGCCCTACAGGAACAAACAAATAAGGCAGACACAGCATTGGAAACAATTAAAAACCTACAAAAAGGGGTCCATATGATTACTAATAAAATATCAGAAATGGACAATGCAATGAAAGAGCAAAGAGTAGAATTGAAGAGATGGAAATCAGAACTAATGATCTGGAAGACAAATATTTCAATACTGCTAAGATAGAAGAGCAAGCAGAAAAAAGGATAAAAAATATGAAGAAAGTCTAAGATGCATGTTGGATAACATGAAAAGGAATAACTTAAGAATTATTGGCATTCCAGAACAGGAAGAATCACACAAGTCCACAGACAAGATAGTTGAAGAGCTGTTGGAATAAAATTTACCTAACATCCTTAAAAACAAAAAGATAAGAGTTCAAGAAGTTCAATGAACTCCAGGAAGGATAGACCTCAAAAGAAAACCACCAACACACATCATAATCAAGCTCTCCAAAATCAAAGACTAGGAGAGAATTCTGAAATCCCTGAGGGAAAAGAGGGGTGTTACATACAAAGGCAGGCAAGTCAGATTAAACTCTCAGCATAAACCATGCAGGGAAGAAGGCAATGGGGAGACATATATAAAACCCTGAGAGAAAAAACTGCCAACTAAGAATTGTCTACCCGTTAAAGCTGTTAATCAAATATGATGGTGAGATAAAAATACTCCAGGATAAAGAAAAGCTAAGGGATTCTGACAAAGCCAACCCCACATTTCAAAACATCCTACAGGGAGATCTTTGGACTGAGAACCAACAAGAACAGACCAGAGATTGACATATGTGGCAACACCACCCAGAAGTCAATCGACAAATGGAAGATACCAGAAAAGAACAAATGTATAAGAATGAATTCAGAGGATCTGGGAGGTCAGTCTATGATCAAAATAATATCAATGTGAAAGAAAGTAAAAACATAGGGACAGAGATCAAGGTGGTGAGGAGGTCAGGTAGATTACAGAATAAAATAGCCTGCTTTAAATGGTGGCAAAAAGTTAATAGAATAAAAGGTAATTTCAAAGGAAATTAGTATATTTGACAAAATACCCAAAAATGAAAATCTAAGAAGAACATTAAAACTATGAAGAAGCTGACAAGAAAGAATACAAAAAACATGAACTCAGCACAGGAAGGCAGGCTAAACAAAAAACACAGTATTACAAAATAACAAGTATAATGACAGCAATTAAGTCATACCTATCAATAATCACAGTGAATGCCAATGGAGTAAATGCACCAGCTAAGAGGAGAGTGGCAGAATGGATAAGAAAATAACATCCTTCAATATGCTGTCTGCAAGAGACACACCTTATACATAAAACAAAAACAGACTGAAAGCTAAAGGATGGAAAAAATATATACCAAGTTAATTGCAATCACAAATGAGTAGAAGTGGCAATATAATCTCTGATAAAATAAACTTTAAGGCAAAAACCAGCATAATAGATAAAGATGGACATTATCTCATGACTAAAGTGTAAATTGAACAAGATAATATAACCATAATAAATATCTATGCTTGCAATGAACGAGCTTCAAAATATATAAAGCAAACGCTAATAGATTTGAAAACAGAAACAGACAAATCTAAATCAATAGAGCAAGATTTTAATACACCACTTTCAAAAAAGGATAGAAAAACCAGAAAGAAACTCGGCAAAGACACAGAGGAACTAAACAACACAATCAGCCAACTGGACCTCATAGATGTGTACAGAGCATTCAACTCAACAATAGCATAATACACATTCTTTCCCAGTGCATATGGAGCATTCCCCAGAAGAGACCATGTGTTAGTCCACAAAACACGACTCTATAAATTTACAAACATCAAAATACTACAAAGCTATAAAACTAGAAATCAACAATAGGAAGACCAAGGAAATAAAATTAAATACATGGAAACTGAATAACACCCTACTTAAAAGTTACTGAATAGTGTTGTTGTTAAGTGCCGTCTAGTCGATTCTGACCCACAGTGACCCTGTATGGGGTTTCCAAGGAGTAGCTGGAGAGCTTGAACTGCCGACTTTGCAGTCTGGCACCTTAAACAACAGTACCACACAGGAACTCTGCAAAACGTGAATTCACAATGTTCCAAGAAACAAATGAGAATGAAAACACAACATACCAAAATCTTTAGGACATGGCAAAAGCTGTGCTGAGAGAATAATTTATTGCATACATAATGCACACATCCAATAAATATATACATCCAAAAAGAAGAAAATATTAAAACCAACAAATTAGCATAACAACTCCAACAATTAGACACAGACCAGCAAAGTAAACATACAGTCAACAGAAGAAAGGAAACAATAAAGATTAGAGCAGAAAAAAAATGAGATAGAAAAAAGAAAAACTATAGAAAGAATCATCTCTGCCAGGAAATTTGGAAGACAACTGTCTGGCCGACTGATTGGAAGAGATCAATGTTTGTGCCCATTCCAAAGAGAGGTGACCCAAC
>NW_006408738.1:1339633-1346942 GCF_000296735.1 Chrysochloris asiatica
CGAACATTGTTTCGTTCTGCTGTGCATAGGGTCGCTATGAGTCGGTTCCGACTCGATGGCACCTGACAACAACAACAACAACAATAGAAAGAATCAATAGGACAAGAAACTGGTTCTTTGAAGAATTAATAAAATCAACAAGCCATTGTCAAATCTCACAAAAGAAAAGACAGAGAAGACACAAATAACACATATAAGAAACCACATGGGTGATGATACAACAGAACCAATAGAAAAAACAAGGATAATAACAGTATTATGAAGAGTTGTACTCTAACAAGTTTGAAGATCTACGGAGATGGATACATTTTTAGAAAAGCATGATTGACATAAACTTACACAGAGTGAAGTAGAATACTTGAACAGACCTATATCAAATAAAGAAATTGACCAGGTCATCAAAAAACGCCTAATCAAGAAAAGTCCAAGTCTAGATGGCTTCAATAGTGAGTTTTACCAAACATTCAAGGAAGAGCTGTCACCACTTCTACTCAAGTTATTAACTTCTACTCAAGTTAAAAGAGGATGGAAAACTTCTTAATACATTTTATGATACAAGCATAGCCCTCATACCAAAACCAGGGAAGGACATCACTAAGAAAGAATTTTATATGCCAACATCCCTTATGAACATAGATACAAAAATTCTGAACAAAATCGTAGCCAACAGAGTTCAACAACATATCAAAAAACTAATAAATCATTACCAAGTGGGATTCATATCAGGAATGCAAGGATAGTTCAATATTAGAAAAACAATGTAATCCACCATATAAATAAGAAAAAGGAAGACAACCGCATAATCATATGGACTGATGCAGAAAAGGCTTTTGACAAAATTCAACATCCATTCATCATAAAAACATTCAACAAAGTAAGAATTGAAGGGCAATTTCTCAACACAATTAAGAGCATATACAAAACCAACAGCCAATATCACTCTAAATGGAAGGAAACTGAAAGCCTTCCTTTTGCAAACAGTAACCAGACAAAGATGCACTTTTTCACAGCTCCTATTCAATAATATTTTGGAAGTCATAACCAGAGCTATAAAGCAAGATAGGGAAATCAAAGGCATCCAAATTAGCAAAGAAGAAGTAAAACTCTCCCTATTTGCAGATGATATGATCCTACACATAAAAGACCCCAAAGACTCAGCAAACAAACAATTGGAACTTACTGGAAAATTCAGCAAAGTGGCAGGGTACAAGATCAACATAAACAAATCAGTTGGATTCTTCTATACTAATAATGACAGCACTGAAAAATTAGGAAATCAATACCATTTACAGTAGCCACCCAAGAGATGAAATATTTAGGAATAAATGTAACCAGAGAAACAAAGGACCTATTCAAAGAAATCTACAAAACACTACTACAAGAAACCAAAAGAAACTTTCAAAAATGGAAGAATATACCATGCTCCTGGATATGAAGATGTAACATTGTAAAAACATCAATACTACCCTAAGCAATCTATACCTATAATACAATCCCACACCAGATCCCAATGACAGTCTTTAGAGAGATGGAAATAATTACAAACTTTATATGGAAAGGAAAGAGATCCAGGATAAGCAAGGCACTGCTTAAGAAAAACAACAAAGTTGGAAGCCTTTCACTCCTTGATTGCAAAATTTACTACATGTCTACAGTGGTCAAATCAGCCTGGTATTGGTACAATGAAAGATACATCTTCCCATGGAACAGAATTGAGAATCCAGAAATTTACCCATCTAATATAGAGCCAACTAATCTTTGACAAAGGGCCTAAGTACATTGAATGGGGAAGACATAGTCTGTTCAACAGATGATGCTGGCAGAACTGGAAATCGATATGCAAAAGACAAAAAAGACCTTTACCTCACGCCATATATCAAAACCAACACAGCATAGATTAAAGACTTAAATGTGAATCCCAGAACTATAAAGTTTATCAGTGAAAAAATAGAACAAATTTAAGAGTCCTGGTGTGGCACTGTGGGTTAATACACCAGACTGCAAAGCCGTTTGAACTGTAAGGTCAGCAGTTCAAGCTCACCAGCTGCTCCTTGGAAACCCTATACAGGGTCGCTGTGGGTCAGAACTGACTCAACGGCACCGACTTAACAACAACAATAAATATTTTCAATAACCTCATCTGCATGCAAAACCTGGACAGTGAATAAGGAAGACTGTAGAAGATATGATGCTTTTGAGAAATGGTGTTGGAGAAGAATATTGAAAGTGCCATGGGCTGCCAAAAGAACAAATAGATCTATGTTGGAAGAAGTGCAGCCAGAGGGCTCCTTGGAGGCCAGGGTGGCCAAACTTCTCTCATACTTCGGACATATTGTCAGGAGGGACCAGTTGTTGGAAAAGGATATCATGTTTGGTAGGGTGGAGGGGCAGAGAAAAAGAGGAAGACCCCCAGAGGGATGGATTGACAGAGTGGCAGCATCAATGGGCTCAAGCATGGCAACAATTGTGAGGTTGGCACAGGATCGGGTAGTGTTTTGTTCTGTTGTGCATAGGGTCGCTATGAGTCAGTACTGACTCCTCAGAAAATTGGAAATAGAAATACCATATGATCTAGCAATTCCTTTACTTGGTACATATTGTAGTTGTTGTTTTGTGCCGTGGAGTCGGTTCTGACTCATAGCGACCGTGTATAGGGTTTCTGAGGCTTTAAATCTTTATGGGAGCAGAAAGCCTCATCTTTCTCCCTCATAACAGCTAGTAGTTTTGGACTGCTGGCCTTGAAGTTTGCAGGCCGATTCATAACCACTACGCTACCAGAGCTCTTTTACTTCATATATAGCCACAAGAAATACGAGTCACAACACTAGTAGATAAAACGCAACAATGTTCATAGCAACACTATTCACAATAGCAGAAAGATGAAGACAGCCTAAGTGCCCATCAACTGAAGAATGGATAAACAAACTGTGGTACATACACACAATGGAATATTATGCTACCTTTAAGAATAACAAAGAAGCTGCAAGCCACCACATAACTTGGATGAACCTTGAGGAAATTATTCTGAGTGAATTTAGTCATTCATAAAAGGACAAATATTGTATAAGACCAATATTGTAAAAGCTTAAGAAAAGATACCCATACTAAAGGAGGGGAAAACAATTATTTGTTGCTTACCAGAGGGTTGGGGGAGGGCTGGGAGGTGGAGGGAGGAGTAGGTAGAGCACAGGGTAGGGGGTAGACACACTATAGTTCAGGTATTGGGGAAGGTAATGCATAATAAGGCCGATAGGTTGAAGAACAAGGTAGATAGGGGAACACTGAGTCAGGTTTGCATGGGTGATATGGGACAGAGGTAAATAGTGATGCAGGCTAAACATTGGAACAACAGGGCTCTGTAATATAGGGATCGAGGCATAGTCTGAATTGGGGAAATAATTTTAAAATGCTTGACTGTCTTATAAATATTGGTTTTCCTTCTCTACTACTGTAAAATAGACACTTGAGTGGAATAGAAAAGAATGTCGGGAAACATGATTACAGAAAGCTTTTAAGCCCATCTTTAGCCTATAACTGATTGGAATACATAAAAGAGGTTCTAGAACTTCCCCAGTGTAATAGGCCTCTTGAGGAGCCTTTGCAGAGTATAGGACCTTAGGTGGAATCCTGAACCCCATCCAGAACCTACTGAGGTGGGACATTCCCAGTAGAAAGTCCAAGCAGACCAGCCTGGAACATCTAGAGCAACAGAAGATACACATTTAAAGAATGAACAGGAAAAATCCAAAACAAAAATGGCAGTCTGACTGGCTCCTACAAGAACAAGCAAGTTGTTCATCTTGGAACCACCAAGGTAAGCAATCAAGTCCCTTCAGGACACTCCCCCTCCAAGACTGAAACTCAAAGGGAATACATGAGCAGGCATGTAAGCCTATTGGTGATCACATAGGTGTACTGGTGAGTGGAAGAGGGGGAAATGCAGCAATGAAGAAATGGGCTGAGTTCAACCATGTTCCATAGACTCTGGTTGACCTGGAGATGAGAGAGAGAGACCAGGAAGAACTGATTGGTCCAAAGTGTGGTGAGACGTGTGGACAAGGACAGAGTCATGGAGGGCTGGAGCTGACAGTGAAGCATCCATCTGATATGAATTGAGAGGAAACACATAAGATCGCCCAGCCTTGCACAGAGTACCCATTTGACCTAGCCTCAATGGCTACATAATCAGAACTTGACTAGAGGAAGATAAAAAGAAAAGAAAATTTTCATAAAGTAAATGAGAGTAAATTGCTTTAATTTGATGAACTTTACCTATACTTATGGAAGTAATAGCTCAAAATACCAACTGAAAAGCAAGGAGACTTCACATCATGTATCAATCCTAACCCCTGTGCATACAGGGTAGATAGGGAGAGGCAACTTAGACATTGGCTACCTAAAATGAGGGGCAATAAAGGCACGAAGTGACTGACTTATAAGGTTTCAAGCGGGAGTTTAGTTTAATATTGTGCAGGGTATATGGTAGAGTCCCCACTGAATAGTTTTCACCTTGTCTAGATGGGTCTAAGGAGCTCTGGTAGCGTAGTGGTTACGAATCGGGCTGCGAACCTTAAGGTCAACTACCAGCTGCTCCGCGGGAGAAAGATGAGGCTTTCTACTCCCGTAAAGATTTACACCCTCGGAAACCCTGTACAGGGTCGCTATGGGTCGGAACCGACTCGATGGCACATAACAACAACAACAGATGGGTCTGGTGAAAAGAGATGGTGAAAAGATTCTTATAATTAAATAGTGAGTAATTGTTATCATGACTAATTGTGACTGTCACAACTGTAAAGGTAGAAGTTTTGTAACCAAAATGGAAAGGGGGGGAGTGGTTAATCTTACAGTTCAGAAACATAGGACCATCAAGGGAGAATAGCACAGGCAGACTGCTGGACCCTATCTAGAGAAGCAGCGACACCAGAGATGGAGGCAGGGATGAGGATAAGGAGAGAGGGAGCAGCTGAGGATTCTAGACTCATGGAAAGAAAGGGACTGGGTGTTGGCGGCCAGGAGGCAGGCTTTCAGAATGTGCCCTTGGTTGTTTAAATTATTATATATTCCTGAGTGTTTCTGTGTACATTCACAACCCGTCCAACACCCTCCCCCCAAAAAACAAAACAAACAAACAAAAAAACAACAACACAAAGACAAAGGAAGTAATTGCTGTTGAATGATGATGCACCGAGGAGATTATAATTGTTGCAATGAAACAATGGTGTAAAGACTCTGTCCTCCCATGTAAACTATCACTTGGTTCACAATAAAAACATTAAAAACAAAACAAAACAGATAATGGAATGTTTCCCTGAAGTCTTTGAAGCCCCCTTGTATATTTCTAAGCACGTAGGAGGTACCTGGCATATATCTCTTATATGAATGACCTATGTTGTTAAATGCTGTCCACTTAGTTGTGACTCATAGAACACTTTGCAAGCCCATTGTGTTGCTGCTGAGTGGTTTGAATTACCAATCTCTTGATTAGCAGTTCAGTGCTTATTCTATAGCTTGTTATATCTGGTCCCTTCAGAATAAGCTTTTTACAAATTTATCCCCATCATTCACTGAGTTTAGTAGCAACAACGACATCCATCCAGTCTGCTGAGAAAAAACCTGAAAATCATCCTGAGCCAATTCTCTACCATCCAAATATTTGCCAAATCTTGCTTCTGTCAACTTCTACTATTGCTCCCTTTTCTGCATCTGCAAAGCTACCTTCTAATTCTGTCATTATCCCATTCCATGTCTTCTCACTAGTGCACATGTCTCTAAACCACTCCTTTCTCACTCATCATACATTGATCATCTTGTTAAAACACAAATCTTACTGTGCTACCTCCTCTCTAATGAATATGTTCTGGGTACCTGGTTTCCTAGATAATAGAATTCAAGTAACCAGTTTTACGTTTAGTACAACAGACCAGTATTTTCATCAAACACCAAAGGCCATAACATGGACGTTTCTCAGATTTGTTGACAATTGTGTTTCTTCTTGTTGTCTTTCCTGTTTCTGTGTTTCAACAATTGTCACTTATTTTCCTTCCTTTCTTCAAGATTCAGCACAAGTGGTATCTTTTCAGTGGAGCTTCCTTCAGTTTCTCTATGTAGACATAAGGTTCCCTCCACTGTATCCAAATAGTCTTTTATCACATTTTTTATTACTCAGTTTATTGGAATTAACTAAGTATCTGTTTCTTCCGCCCCTTTTCTCCAATATTGGTCATTTTTCTTAGCATGCTTAGAATTTGTTTTTAGTAGAACTCTGGACATTTTGTGTAACTTATAGAAGCTCTACACCAATAAATAACATCATGATAAGTGGAGAAAATACTGACATTGTCCAAGACTTCATTTTGCTCAGATCAACTATCAACACTCATGGAAGCAGCAGTCAAGAAAACAAATGGTGTATTGCATTGGGCAAATCTGCTGCACAAGACCTCTTTAAAGTGTTAAGCAAAGATGTCAGTTTGTGGACTAAGGTGCACCTGACCCAAGCCATAGTATTTTCTGCAACCTCATATGCATGTGGAAGTTGGATAGTTAATAAGAAAGACTGTGGAAGAATTGATCCATTTGAACTATGGTGTTGGGAAAAAAACACTATGGACTGACAGAAGAACAAACATCTGTGTTTGACAGAAGAAAAAATCTGTGTTTGAAAAGTACAGCCAGAATGCTCCTTAGAAGCCACGATGGGCAGACTCCGTCCCTCATAAATTGAACACTATCAGGAGGGACCAGTTTCTGGAGAAGGACATCATGTTTCCTAAAGTGGAGTGTCAGTGAAAAAGAGGAAGGCTCCTAACAAGATGGATTGGCACAGTGGCAGTAGCAATGGGCTAACACTTAACAATGATTGTGAGGTCGGCACAGGCCTGGGCAGCGTTCCATTGTGTTGAATATAATGTTTCAGTGAGTAAGAACCAACTTGATAGCACCTAACAATAATAGCAACAAGGTTGACGTCAGTAGTCCCTGGGTGATGCAAACAATTAAGTGCTTGGTTACTAATTACAAAGTTGGAGGTTCATATCCACCCAGAGGTACCTTGAAAGAAAGGCCCCATGATGTACTTCCTAAAGGTCTTAGTCACTGAAAACCCTATAGAGCACAGTTCAATGCTGAAACATACAAGGTTGCCATGAGTTGCAATAAAATCAACAGGAAGCTGTGTGGTGCTATGGGATAAAGCACTGGCCTACAAGGTCAGCTTGAACCCTCAGGTTGGTAGCTCAAATTCACCAGTTGCTCCTTGGAAACCCTATACAGGGTTGCTATTGAGTCAGAATCAATTCAATAACAA
>NW_006408738.1:1347277-1351100 GCF_000296735.1 Chrysochloris asiatica
CTCAATTATGCACAGGTGATGAAGTGGAAACAACAGCTGGATAGGATTTAGTTCTGTTTGCAAGGTCATGCAAACAAATAGATAGATAGATAGATAGATAGATAGATAGATAGATAGATAGATAGATACATACATACATACATACATACATACATACATACATACATACATACATAGATATAGATAAAAAATCAGCCACAATTTATTGAACACTTATTCTGCAGCACCAGGTTATTAATTATGTGATTTATATGTGTAACCTCATCTGATCTTCAGAATAGTGATAACCACTTTTCTACACCATATTATATAGTGGAAAATGTAGCTCAGAAATATGGGCAAGAGAGACACTTTTCAAGGTCTTTTTAATTCCTCTCTGGCAGTACATATAAATATTCTTCATTTCATTGTTGGTGTTGAATAGATACTTCTATTTAAGCTTCATAGCTAAAACAATGCAGGTTTTCACACCCCTTTCTAAAATAGCTTGGCTTTTATTGGTACTCTCTTTTTCCTTTGAATTTAACCCTCTATCTTTTAAAATAACAGAAAATGTTCACATAGAATTTTCTTAGCTCACTCTAACTATAATGATAAAAATTATGTTTAAGTTTAATACTTTTTCTATGGAATCTACCTACTTTTACTTTTTCTCTAAATAAATTCAATAGCAATAATAACAAAATAGTGATAGAAACTAGTATCACTGAGGACTTACTATACAATTCACTGTGTTAAGAATTTTAAATTCATGATTTTACTTTTCAATGAAATGTGTATAGTATGAATAATATGGAATACCAGACAAAACAGGTTCAAAGGATGGTCCCAGAAATTTGAACTTCATATAAAGGAATAATTAGGAGGATTGAAGGGTTACCACGAAGGGGTTTGGGACAGAGACCATAGAGGAAGTATTTTATGATTTTCTGCAGTCAGTGAGTCCTGGCACAGCCATTCTGAATGGGAAGGGGCAGATACATGGTTAAGAGAGCACTCCCATCATAGAGGTCTGACTGATCGTCTGTCAGAGATAAACGTGAGAACATTTCTTTTTTGTTATTTTATTTTCTGTTGTCTGCCCATCTCTATTCAGGGGGTACTGAGTAAGTGGACACCCCAGGGAAGGTTCTACTATGTACGTACATGGATCTACACAGCAAGGATCTCTAGGCGCAGAATTGAAGAAAAGGGGAGGAGTCAAGAGGAACAGTTTAAAAAGGAAGTGTCTTCCAAAATGGCTCTGGCCAGCCCTGGGCTGGTTCTCATTAGGAGAAACACCTGAATGGGCTTGAGGGGATGAGAGATAGGCAAGAAAGAGGGGGGGGGGGTGAGGAAGGGGGCCATAAACAAAGCTTGAGTTGCATCATAAGGTGTAACGGCAACATCTTGAAATTTCTCATTCAGCTTTAAAGGCAAGAAGCCAAAAATATAAATAAATAAAAGGTGCTAAAGTCTTACTCTATTTTGCTACAGTTTTGTTTGTTTTGATGGATTAGACTTTAGTGTCCAGTCTGTTTTTATGGTTCCTTTTCTTGTTGGGAGTACTATTGTGGTGCTGCAAGATAATGTGCTGGACTGCAAGGGGTCAGTTTGAACTGTAAGGTCTACAATTCAAACCCAACAGCTGCTCCTGAAATCCCGATACCGGGTTACTATAGGTCAGGACTAACTCAACAAAACTTAACAACAACAACTTTTATCTTGGAGGAGAGGACCCTTTCTCTCTTTGCCTTGCCCCAAAAGAGATAGCAATTGCAATCATACAGTCAAGCTACAATCACACCCTATAAAATCCCACCATCTGGGCAAGAACCAATACGAGCTGCTGTCCACCAGAACAAGGAGCTCTGGTAGCATAGTGGTTACGAATTGGGCTGCCAGCCTCAGGATCAGCAGGGCGAAACTACCAGCTGTTCCATGGGAGAAATATGAGGCTTTCTGTTCCCGTAAAGGTTTACAGCCTCAGAAACCCTGTGCAGCGTCGCTATGAGTTGGAACCGATTCCATGGCACATAACAACAATATCCACCAGAACAGCATAAAAAATCAACACTTGCTAAATCAGTCTAAGCTGAATAGTAAGAGAATTAAAAATAGAAGCCATCCCCTAACCAAATCTACCAGGAGGCAATCAGCTGAAGAATCCATGAACACACATTCCTCTAATTATTGAAAATACAACAGCACCACAATGCATAAAAAGCAACAGAATATTTCTACTCATGTCTAGAAATAAGACAGAGTAGCTCAAACAAATGAACTGGAGGTAGGTCTGGAATTTCCATTGGAAGGAGTGCAGGCTTTGGAACTTCCCAACAAGGAATTCAGAAGAGTGATATTGAGGTGCATCCAAATGTTCCACGGGAAGGTTGAGGAAAATAGGAAGAATTAAAGATAAACACTACAGGAACAATCAAATAAGGTAGAAATGGCATTGAAAACAATTCAAAATCTGCAATAAGAGATCCGGAAGATTAATATGAAAATATAAAAAATGGACAATACACTGAAAGGGTAAAGGATTAGAATTGAAGGGGTGTAAGCCAGAATCAGTGACCTTGAAGACAAATCTGTCAATACTGCTAAGATACAGGAGCAATCAGTAAAAAGAAAGGAAAATCTAAGATTCATGTGGGACAACCATGAAGAGGAATTACCTACGGGTGACTGGAGTTACAGACCAGGAAAAGAATAACAGAAAACCACAAGAGTTTATGGAAGAAAATTTCCCTAACATCCTGAAAAACAAGAAGATATTCATTGAAGACACTGAAGGAACCCCAGAAAGGGTAGACCCCCAGAAGAAAATTAGCAAGACATATCATAATCAAAATCTTCAAATTCAAAGACAAGGGGAGAATACTGAAAGTGCTTGGGGGAAAGAGAAGTGTTATCTGCAAAGGCAAGCAAATAAGCTTAATCTCTGATCACTCAACAGAAACCATACAGACAATAAGGCAATGGGGAGACGTACAAAATCCTGAAAGAAAAAACTACCAAGCAAGAATTGTTAGTCTGGTAAAGTTGTCAATCAAATATGGTGGTATAAGCAAAACATACCAGGATAAACAGAAGTTCAAGGACTTTGTAAAAGCCATGTCAGTACTTCAAAACATCCTAGTGGGAGTTCTTTGGACTGAGAACCTACAAGAACAGACAATGACCAGAGATTGACACATGTGGTAACACCACCCAGAACTCAGTCAAGAGATGGAAAATTCCAGAGCAGAACCAAACTACAAGAACAAAATCAGAGGGCGGTGGAGGTGTAGTGAAGGTCGCCGTTAGCAATAACGCCGAGTACCAGGCAAAAAAGAACCAGGACAGAGCTCCAAGGCTCGGACCCACAGAGATAGGAATGTTTTAAAGGATTGAAGGCTTATAGCTTGTAGAGTTTGGAGATGAAGTGAAACAGCGCGTACTTTTGAATTTGCCGGGCTGGGTTCAGAGGCCTGAGCCCACAACTGGGCGAGACCAGGTGGCAAGACAAAAAAGGGGCCACAGAGACGCCATGGAAAAACGCTGTGGGAACCATGGGAAAAGGTGTGCGGTGGACTTTGTCAGTTTTTCGTTGTTCTGATTTTATTTTTTTCTTTGGTATCGGGTAATTGGTGCGCTCACTGTTTGCCCACCTCCATTCTGGTGAATAGAGGGCGTGCCTGAGCCAAGTGGACACCCCACAACATCACCGCTGGTGGTTCCTTCTGCCAGGAATCTGCACAGATACTCAGCCCAAGCTGTGATGTTGAGCTGCCTCCCTTTTGGCCTGCTTTTTATCTCAGGTAACAGAGGAGTCCTGGTGTGGCGCTGTGGATTAATG
>NW_006408738.1:1369448-1386737 GCF_000296735.1 Chrysochloris asiatica
GCATCCAGAGTGCTCCTTGGAGGCCAAGATGGCTAAACTTCGTTTCTCATACTTTGGACATATTGTCAGGAGGGAACAGTCACTGGAGAAGGATATCATGCTTGGTAATATAGAGGGTCAGAGAAAAAGAGTAAGACCTCCAATGAGATGGATCAGCCAGGTGGCATCATTGGTGACATCAAGTGTGGCAGCGGTATTGAGGTTGGCCCAAGATCGGACATTGTTTTGTTCTGCTGTGCATGGTGTCGCTATGAGTCGGTTCCATCTCGATGGCACCTGACAACAACAACAACATAGGAACAGAGATCCAGGTGGTGAGGAGGTCAGGTAGATTTCAGGATAAAACAGACTGTTTTAAAAGGAGGAAAAAGTTAATAGAATATAGGGTAATCTCAAAGAGAATAAACATTTCACAACATATCAAGAAAATGAAAATCCAAGAACATGGGAACATTAAAATTATGAAGAAATTGACAAGGAAAAGCACAAAAAATAAGCTCAGCACAGGAAAGCATGCAGAAAAAGAAAACAGCAGCACCACAAAAACAAATCAAACAAACCCTAATGACAGCATTAATCCATACCTATTGATAATTACACAGAATGTCAATGGATTAAATGCAACCGCCAATAAACAGAGTGACAGAATGGATAATAAACCAGGACCCTTCAATATGCTGTCTATAAGAGACACTCCTTACACACAAAGACAAAAACAGGTTAAAAATTAAGGCTGGAAAACAAATATGTACCAAGCTAATTGCAATAATAAATGAGCAGGAATGGCAATATTCATTTCTGATAAAATAAACTTTGAACCAAAACCTAGCATGAGAGACAAAGAAGGACATTATCTCATGATTAAAACGTCAATTGAACAAGATGACATAACCATAGTAAATATCTATGCTCCCAATGAAAGAGTCGCAAAATACATAAAGCAAGCCCTAGTAGAATTGAAGAAAGAAACAGACAAATCTAAAATAATAGTGGGGGATTTTAATACACCACTTTCAAAAATGGATAGAGCAACCAGAAAGAAACTCAACAAAGATAAAGAGGAATTAAACAACACTACCAGCCAAATTGACCTCATAGGTGTGTATAGAGCATTCAACCCAACAACAGCACAAGACACATTCTTATACAGTGCACATGGAACATTCTCCAGCATAGATCATATGTTAGGTCACAAAACAAGCCTATAACTTTCAAAATATCAAAGCACTACAAAGCATTTTCTCAGATCACAATACTATAAAGTTAGAAATCAACACTAGGAAGATCAGGGATATAAAGTAAAAAACATGGAAACTAGATAACACCCTTCTTAAAACTACTGGGTATTAGAACAAATAAAAGGTGAAATTTAAAAATTCTTAGAAACAAATGAGAATGAAAACACAACATACCATCCATGGAAGAATGGATAAACAAACTTTGGTACCTAAACACACAAAGTTTGGAATACTATACTATCTTGAAGAATAATGATAAAGCTACAAAACACCCATAACATGGATGAATCTTGAGGACATTATGTTGAATGAAATTAGACAGTCACAAAAGAACATATATTGCATAGACCAATTATTGTAAAAACTTAAGAAAAAATGTACAAATGAAAAGAAAAACAATTCTTTGTTGGTTACCAGGGGTGGTAGGGAGGAGACAGTAAAGCACAGGTTAGGGGATAGTCACATCATAGCTCAGGTAATGGGAAGGGCCATATGTAACAAGTACCAACTGAGAATCCTGAATCTTCACTCTGTTCCCAGGTGCTTAAACATTACTTTGGTTCCACCCACTTGGCGATGTAAGTCTGGACGGACTTTTGAGTGCTGTTTCCTTGCTTTAATGAATCCCCTTGGTCTCAAGTGATGCTCCTTGTAGTGCGTAGTTTGGCTTGCCTGGAAATGTAAGGAATCATAGAGGGAACCTGAGGCTTATTGGCTTTGCCACTGTATAAAGTCTTCACTTAATCTCTTGGCCACTCCAGGCCCAGTGAACTCTCTGGTCTACATCTGATAGGACAAGTTTCTTTAGGCCCTAAAATTCAGTTTCTTCTATTATTGAGAGGCAAGGGTTGAGGAGAAACATTGGGAAAAAAAGTATAGTTTTGGAAACATATTTTCAAAAGATTCTTATTGGGGCTACAGAAAGAGAGAGGTTAAAGAGACGGAAAAAAAAAAAAAAAAGCATATTACAACAGCTGTATATTTACAGAAAAATTGCAGTTTTAATGCAGAGAGTTTCCATATATCCACACTCATTTTTCAATATTAACATCTTATATTAATGTGGTAAATTGGTTAAACTGTATGAATCAGTATGGACCTATTAGACTTCTGGTGTGACGCTGTAGGATCAGCACTAGACAGTGAACCCAAGGTCAGCAGTTTAAACCTACCAGTCACTCCTTGGAAACCCTATACAGGGTCGCTATGAGTCAGAACCAACTCGACGACACTTAACAACAACCACATTGATGTATTATTATTAACTATGATTCAAACTTCCACCACTCACCTATTAGTTTACCATATTTTACTGGCTTGTGTGTTGTTGTGATGCTTGAAGCTATGCCACCAGTATTTTAAATACTAGCAGACTCACCCATGGTAGACAGGTTTCAGCAGAGCTTCCAGACCAAGCCAGTCTAGGAAGGAGAGGCAGACCATTTTTGAATAATTAGTCACTGAAATCCTAATGAATAGTAGCTGAACTTTGTTAGATATGGTGCTTGAAGATGAGCCCCTAATGTTGGAAGACACTCAAAATGTGCATAAAGAAGAACTGTCTCCTTAAGTTGGAGTTGAGCATGACATGAATGGAGTAAAGCTACTGGGACCTTCATTTGCTGACTGGGCACAACTCAAAATAAGAGGAACTAGCTATACATGTCTGTTAATAATCAGAAAGTTGAATGCACAAAGTATGCATCCAGGAAAACTGGAAATTGTCAAAAATGAATGGAATGTATAAAGATCAATATCCTGGTCATTGTTGTTGTTAAGTGCCATTGAGTTGGTTCCCATTCAAAGTGATCCTATATAGAGTTTCTGAAGAGCAGCTGGTGGGTTTGAACCATTGGCCTTGTGGTTAGGCCAGTGCTTGTCCTATAGTGCCACACTAGGTGTCCGTGAGCTGAAATGAACTGGTATTGGCCATTCTGAATCTGACAATCATATGGTTTACACTGCTGGGAATGATAGATAGAAGAGAAATAGTGTTGGATTCATAGCCAAAAAGAACATTTCAAGATCCATTTTGAAGTACAATGCTGTCAGTAATAGTATAATATCCATATGCCTACAAGGAAGACCATTTAATAAAACTATTATTCAAATTTATGCACCAACCACTAAAGTCAGTGATGATGAAATTGAAGAATTCCGCCAAATTCTTCAGATTCCTGGACTGCTAATCACAAGCTCAATGGTTCAAACCCACCAGCCACTCCTTGGGATCCTTACAGAGAGTCATTACAAATTGAAAGTAATTTAAGAACACTTAACAACAACAACCAACTCCTTCAGTCTAAAGTTGATGAACTATGTAATCAGGATGCATTGATAATTACTGGTGATTGGAATGAAAAGATTGGAAACAAAGAGGAAGGATCAGTAGTTGGGAAATATGGCCTTGGTGATAAAAACAATGCTAAAGATCACATGATAGAAATTTGCAAGACCAATGGCTTCATCATTGCAAATACCTATTTCAATAATATAAAAGGCATTTCTACACATAGACCTCACCAGATGGAAAAGACAAGAATTAAATTGACTACATCTGTTGGAAGAGATAATGAAGAAACTCCAAACCATCTGCCAAAACAAGACCAGGGACAGATTGTGGAACAGACTATCAATTTCTCATTGCAAGTTCAGGCTGAAGTTGAAGAAAATGAAAAAAAGTTCATGAAAGCCAAAATATGCCCTTGAATATATCTCAACTGAATTTAGAAATAATTTCAAGCATGGATTTGATGCATTAGACACCAATGACAGAAGATCAGAAGAGTTGTGGGATGACATGAAGACCATCATACAGGAAAGAAAGCAAAAGGTCATTAAAAAGATAGGAAAGAAAGAAAAGACCAAAATGGATGAAATTTGTTCTTGTGCATAGAGAAACTAAAGCAAATGACAGAAATAAGGAAGTAAATGAGCTGAACAAAAATTTCCAAGAACAATTTTAGAAGACAAAGTGAAGTATGGAGTTTCCAAGGAGTAGCTGATGGGTTTGAACTGTCAACCTTGCAGTTAACAGTCTAGTGCTTATCCTACAACTCCATACGAGCACTTAGAAAGCTTGTTGGGCCATCTATGGCATCCTAAAGTTGCTATATGTCTGAATCAACTTGGCCATGCACTTGGTTTTGGTGTAATCTCCACAGATGCTGACAGTCACATCCTCCTCTGAGGGAGCAGCTAGTCCTTTGAATCACCTGACTTTCTGTTTGTAGCGGAATGCTTAACTAACATGCAGAAGAGCTCCTTCTGTGAAGATCGAAGACTTGGAAGTACTACAGAGCAGTTCTACTCTATCCTATAGCGTCATTGTGAGTCAGAAGCAACTCAAAGGGAGCTATTTTGCTCCAGAATGGATATAGTTCTGTATTAGAGTTCAGAACCCAAAGCCTCTCAGACTTTCTCTGTTCTAACCTGTTCTACTAGAGCAGGAGACCTGGGGTGGTGCTGTGGGTTAATGCGCCAGACTGCAAAGCCATTTCAACTGCATGATTGGCAGTTCAAGCTCACCAACTGCTCCTTGGAAACCCTACACAGGGTCTCTATGGGTCAGAATCAACTCGATGGAACGCAACAACAATAACTAGAGCAAATGGCTAACATAATTGGCTCTTTTCCCAGAAGGTTTGACTGAATCCACCCAGAATTTCTGTCTCTTGGAAGAAAGTCCCAGAGATCAACTTCCCCCAAATCAGACACTGGTAACTTTATAGTGTGGTGCTGTAGGATCAGCACTGGACTGTGGACCACAAGGTTGGCAGTTCAAACCCACTAGCAGCTCCTCAGAAACCTTAAACAGGGTTACTATGAGTTAAAACCTACTCAACAGCACTTAACAATAACAACTGCGACACACATGTGGAAACTATGAGTTGGAATCAACCCCGGGACAACAGAGTTTTAACCCTTTCTACTGGTGGAGAAGTAGGTGGTGTGTCAGGCTGCTAACTACAAGGCCAGCAGTTTGAATCCACCAGACGCTATGGGGAGAAAGAAGAGACTTTTCTGTTCCCATCAGTATTTACATCCTTGGAACCCCTCCACAGTGTCCCTGTGAAGGTTCCCATTGTTAGCACTGTCTTTTGGCCTCTTTGTTTTCCCTATCCTCTTAGTAGAGATTTGCTGACCAGAAGTGGGGGACATTTATGAGAGAACATGCTTTCACCAATCTACTTCTTGCCCATGTTTCTCAACTTCTGTGTAAAAAATTTACATCACTTTGTTTTTTTGCACCCAACAGAAATGTCATACATTTCAGCTGAGTCTCCATGCTGCTGCCATATCTTAGCAATCCAGCGTATCTACTTTGCCGTCCAAGTCTACAATTCCCTTTTAGATTCTTCTCTGGCTATTGTATGAGGGTGCTTTAAACTGTTCATGGAAAAATTCCACTTTCTTTCCATTCCATTTTTCTATGATCTTTTTGAACCCCCTCATAGATTCCACAGAGGTCAAAGACCTCTGTCTTGTTGTAGAGTAGATACTTTCTGGGACTCTGATTTCACCCTGAAAATACCTTACAAGGATGAAAAGAGAAGGAGGACAGTAAATGGCTGTATACTGTACAGAGATTGCTATAAAAGTAATTTTATCTCCAAAAATTTAGAATTTTGTAGGCATATTTGCCAAACATAAAATATCTTGGATGATAAATAGTCCTTTAAAATGCCCAAACTTTGCATGATTCATATCACAGGAAAATAACTTTGCTAGCTGAGTAGTTACACTAAGTATTGCCTCAGCTGGCCATAGATAGGAGACATTTGTCATTTGTTATCTTTCGACCCTCCTTCTCCCATTCATGCTCTAGAAATATATTTCAGCAAAATGCTGTCCAGTTAAATGGATGATGTTTCCCTGTGTTAAATTTATGGCTCAATTACAATTAATCTTATGCTATCAGCTTCCAGTGTCTGTATATAATGGATATAAACAAAGTAGTGAACCATTATTTCTTATGCCACCTTGTTTCATATTGGGGAAAAAATGAAATCAATGCCCACTTTATAAGTAATTGGCTTTAGCATATGATCTTAGATTGCCCAGGTAGGCATATCAGGAAAGAGAATTATTCCTTTGGGCTTAATTTAGTCCAGTTTTGTAGGTTTATAAGTAACATTCACCTTGCTTAAATTAACAACCCAGATCATTTTGTCTTCTTCTGTGCCACAATTGCTAGTATGTTAATTGAGCTGGGGGAATCAAACCCACAGAGGTCAGCTTCTAATGGTTCAACCTACAGTATAGAAGAACGGTGTAGCGGCCAAATGAGTTTTGTCATTGGAGAAGGTCCAGGACAGACAAAATGAGGATTTGATTGTGTTCAGTCAAGTATAACTCCTGGACCATTTTGGATTATTACATAACAATAGCATCTCTGCCTTGCTGTACATCCATCACACCAATTCATGAAAGCAATGGATTGTAAATGTGTTTGCCTACTACACCAAAACATTCTTCTTGTTGTTGTTAGGTGCCATCAAAACCAAAACAATACTGGGTATTAAAGCAACTGAACAGATTGCTCTTGTTGTAACAAATAATTATTATTCAATTACAAACAAATGGTTCATAGAAGTGACTGGCTGGTATTCAGGCGCTTAGCATCCTTGGTCATAGTGCTGTGAAGCTGACTTGTATACCTTTTATGGTCTAATGACCTTTTAAAGTTTGCAGAAGGAGTTGAATTCTAATTTCTCAGCGAAAAACTATATTAAGGCATCTCTTTGCTGGCCAGACAACCATCTATTTTTCTAGATCAATGTATTAGGCATTTTTAAATCCTAAAATTACATTTAGATGCTTTGCAGAAATTTCAATATGTTCCCAAAGGATTATCACGGGTCTACAGAGGGCATTCTTCTGTATATTCATGTGCTTGCTCTGGCCAAGACTGAACCTTACAGTCAATCTTTACCAAAAAATAGCAAAGTTCCTGCATTTTGGCATTGCTCTAGATAGTTTGATAATAGATGTCACCTTGATACTTTGTTCAGAGAGTTCTTATTTCCTCCTGAATTTAAATTGCTCATGTATTCAGTGGTGTGCTCATATTTATGCTATTTTAAGAATAGCAGAATATTTAATGGCATAAAATTAAACAATTTAGTGTTAGTGATATTATCTGAAAATAGAAGTCAAATGAAAAACCATCATCAAAATTTAACATATAAAGCAGTGTGTCCATTTCCCTTATATGTAAAGAATATATGTTAATTAAGGAAATAACACATATCATAATTTGAAGTTGGTAAAAGACATGAACAATAAAATAAATGTCAGTAGTACACAAACATACAATAAGTGTTTAATCCTGTTGGAACAAAGTACAAGATGGATTGAACAATGAGCATGAATTCTTCCCTCATAAATTCCCAAAGATGGAAAGGAACCGGGAGGCCACAGTGGCTGGGTGGGGAGTCCACATGCTGCAGTGTTACCAGCAGAGTAAATGGGGGTGCCACTTCCAGAGGCTAAAGTGGCAATATACATCTAGAACTCTAATTAGTAAATGTGCCCTTGAATGGCCAATTAGCCAAAAAGTATTTATAAGATAGTATTCCTCAGCATGGTTTTGAAAGGAGGAAAGATAAAAAGAAACAACTGAAAGTTCTAATGTTTTTAGGTGCCACTGAGTTGGCTCTGACTCATGGTGACCTTAAGCATAAGAGAACGAAATACTGCCGGGCCTTGTGTGCCATCTTCACAATTGTTCTAATGCTGGAGTCCACTGCTGCCACCACAGTGTCCATCCATCTTCATGGGGGTCATCATTTCTTTTGCTGATGCTCCATTACACCCAGCATGATGTCCTCCTCTGCAGACTGTTCCCTCCTGAGAACATGTCCAAGGTCTGTAAGACAAAGTCTTGCCATCTTAGCTTTTAAGGAGCATTCTGGATGTACTTCTTCCAACACAGATTTGCTTGGTCTCTGGCAGTCCATGGTACTTTTAATATTCTTCTCCAACACCACAACTCAAATGTGTCAATTCTTCTAGTGTCTTCCTTGTTCATTGTCAAACTCTCACAGGCATGTGAGGCTATTGGAAATACCATGGCTTGAGTAAGGTGCACCTTAGTCCTCAAACTGGTACCTTTGTTCTAGAATACTTTAAATAGGCCTTGGGCTGCAGATTTGCCTAACGCAATGCATCGTTCTATTTCTTGACTATTGCTTCCATGAGTGTTGACTGTGAATCCAAACAAAACGAAGTATTTGTGTTGTGTTAATGTTTATTAAGGAGTCCTGGTGTGGCGCTGTGGGTTAATGTGCCAGACTGCAAAGCCGTTTGAACTGCAAGGTTGGCAGTTCAAGCTCATCAGCTGCTCTTCAGAAACCCTACACAGGGTAGCTATGGGTCGCGATTGACTCGACGGCACTTAACAACAACAACAATGTTTATTAATAATGTTTTCTGAATTTCCTCTTTTAAAATTTTGATGTTCAGGTGTATTCATTTTCCTTGCGGTTACCCTGCAATTTATTAATATTTTTCCCTATTTCAAACAGTCTGTCTTATCTTGAAATCTACTTGACTTCCTTGGCTTTTGGAAGTTCTGTATGTACACTATTTCCTCGTTGTGCTTTTCAGCTAACTTCTTTATAAATTTATATCTCTGGTCCCCTATTTCTAGTATTGTAGATTTGTTTTACTTTAAATATTGCTATGCACTAAGCACTGAACTGAAATCCACAAGATTTGTGGTTTGAGTCCACCAGCCACTCCACAGGAAGAAGATGAGGCTTTTTGCTTCTGCGTAGATTTAAAGCCTTGGAAACCCTAATAGGGTCAGAATGAGTCAGATCCAACTTGACAGCATTTCACACCAACAACATATTTGGACTGAGGTCTCAGTGGTGTTGTCATGTCAGTCCAAAGAACACCATTTAGCGTTTTTGGAGAGTTGGTCTGTTATTGCAAATTCGTTTAATTTCTGTTTATCAGGAAATGTCCTAATTACACCATTGTACTTGAGAGAGTTTTTCTGAGTATCTGGTTCTTGGTTGGCAATTTTTTCTTTCAGAGTTTTATATATGTCATACTACTGTCTTCTTGCTGGCAAATTTTAGAATAATTAGAGTTAAGTTTTATTGGCTCACCTTTGTAGGTCACTTTTTGCTTTCCCTGAGCTACTCTCAGGAATGCTTTCCTAGTCTTCGGTTTGGGAGAGTTTGGTTATGATATGTCTGGGTGATTTTCCTTTGGGGTCTATGCTGCTTGGGGTTCATTCAGCTTCTTGAATAGTTATCTTCTCACCTTTCACATTAGCCAAGTTTCCTTCTAACAACTCTTCAACATTTTTTTCTGTGCTTTTTATTGTCACTTTCTGTTCTGGAATTCTGATTACTTATAAGTTGTTCTTCTTCATGGTATCCCACATAACTCTTTGGCCATCTTAGGATTTTTTCCATCCTTTTTTCTGATTGTTCTTCTAGTGTACTAGTATCAAGAGATTTAGCTTCAAGTGCACTAATTTGTGCTTCCACGGCTTCAAATCTAGTCATTTTTCCTTTCAATGTATTGTCAATTTCTGAAAGCTCAGTATTAATTTTCTGGGTTTCTAATTGCAGGTTTTGTATTGGTTCAAAATTTGCATTTATTTTATTTGTTTGCTCTTGTAGTGTTTTCTTAAATTCTTCTAAAGTTTTTGCTGTGTTCTCTTTGCTTTCCTTTATCTCTCTATCAATCCTTGGAAGTTACCTAATTACCATTAAAAACAAAACAAAACAAAAAAACTTATTTTCCAGCTAGTTCCATTACTTTTTCTTCCTCAATAACATTTTCAGACTCTGCATCTTGGTCATTTGTTTGACCCTTTCTCCCTTGCTTCTTCATGTGAGCTAAAATTATCTATTGTTTTCAGGTCAGGACACTTTGGGGTTTATGTGTTTATATTAATTGATAATTTTATGTTGGTGTGTTCTCAGACTCCCATCAACTGTCTCTCATGAGTATAGTTAGAGAATGAAAGTATGTGCACTCTTCTTATTTGTCATTTGTGCACCTCAGTGTAGGGTGAGTTTAGCTGGTGCTGACTGCTGGCTATCATTGACCAGGTGGTATTTGAGCTGGTATTAGCTCTTGCTGTGTAGGTGGAGCTGCAGACGGTACAGTTATGGCTGGCCTGTATGGGCATGGTTGCTGTCTCCTGTCAGGTGGGAAAAAGAAAACCTTCACTGACCCCACACATAAGAAAACAAAATAGAATAATAAAAACAAACAATGGACTAGCAATGAGGATAAAAATAATAAAAGAATAAATAAATAAAAACAGACAGAAACCAAAAAAAAAAAAAAGAATATAATAACTATAAAGTCATTAGAGGGACAGGCAAATGAAACTATAGAAGAGAAAATAAAAGGAAGAATTTTTTTTTTTTAAATGCTGAAGAAAAACTAAAAAAGAAAAGAGAGACAGGGAAGTAGAGCTACAGAAAATAAAAATAAGATAAGGAATTAAAAGGAAAAAAAAAGAAAAATGAGGGAGAGGGAAAATGAAAAGAAAAAGACAGTAGAGAGTAGGAAAGCTCAAAAGAAAAAAAGAGAAGGGTAATGAGAAACAAAGGAAATAAATGGGAATAGTGCAGACAAAAAAGAATAAAATTCAAGGAAAAAAAGAAGGAAGAGAAAGGATAAAGAAAGGAAAACAATGAGACAAGAAAAGGAAAAACACAAACCACCAGTGTAGCTGTTGGAGCCAGAGAGGAGAAAGCTCTGGGGTACTGCTGCAAGCCATGGAGCTTCAGAGATGGGTGTGGGAGGGACGTGACAGAGGAGTTCCTGGACCTCCTCATCTATTTTAAGAGCACTCTATCTGGAAGATATTTGTGGAGACCCTTGATGGAGATGGTTTCAGTGTTTTTGAGGAGTGCAGGACAGCTGGGGGCAGGGTGACTGGTTAAATGTTGGTCTGGCATCTTTGCAGCTTCTGTAGATCTAAAGCTGAGCCCACCTGAATCCAGGTACCAAAGTGGTACACTAAAGTGCCCCAGCTTCACATTGGTATGGTCCCCTACCCCTTAGCTCTGAACTCCTAGAGAGCAGGGTCAAAGCTGGGAGTGGATGAGGGCAGGAGGTGACCACATCACTGGTCACCAGGGGAGCATGGAGCAAAAGAAGGAATTGCACCTTTCCTGTCTGGTATGTGACTCTGCTCTGCCAGGCCACCTTCTGTTACCAAAGCTGTTCCCAAGATGTCCCCCTGTGTCTGGCTGGCTGTACACCAGTCTGCCTTCCTCTCTTGCTGTCCTGCTCAGCTTTTCCTCCCAGCATGCACTCAGTCCAATCCTCTAACCTTTCCTCTGAAGTTCAGGGCTCCAAGATTTTAATCTGTGTCTGTTTCATTAGGTCTCCTGTGTCTTTGTTGTAGAAGGTCTGTGTAGTGTGTCTGCCTAGTCCACTTCTTGCCAGAAGTACACACTTCATGGTTAACTATATTTACCAGAAGCCATGCCACTGAGTCAATTCCGACTCCTATTGACCCTGTATAGGGTTCCTGAACCTGTAAATCTTTATGGGAGAAAACAGCCTCATTTTTCTCCTGTGCAGTCACTGGTGAATTTGAGCCACCTATCTGGTGTGGAGTCCTAGTGTGGCACTGTGGGCTAATGGTTTGAACCACAAGGTTGGCAGTTCCAGCTCACTAGCCACTCCTCGGAAACCCTATACAGGGTCACTATGAGTCGGAAATGACTCAATGGCACTTAAAAACAACAGCACATTGTGGTTGGACTTCTGGTGTGGCACTGTAGGATTGGCACTGGACTGCAAACCACACAGTCAATAGTTCAAACCCACTAGCTGCTTCTTGGAACCCTATACAGGGTCACTATGAGTTGAAACAGACCTAATAGCATTTAACAACAACAGTCTTGTGATTAACAATCCAGTAGTTATCCTATAGTGCCTACTGGGGCTTATTTAACTACCTTTGTTGTTGTTAAGTGCCTTGTGTTGGTTCCAACTCATCTTGTATAGGATATCCAAGGAGTGGCTGGTGGTTTGGACTGCCTTAACTTCTGGTTAGCAGTGTAGGGCTTATTCTACAGAGCCACACCAGGGCTCCTAACTATATGTGTTGTTCTTGTGGTTAAGTGTTGTAGAGTCTATTCTGACTCATAGCAATCCTGTATCGGGTTTCTGAAGAGCAGCTGGTGAGTTTGAACTGGATCTATTGATCACACCAAATAAGCAAAATGATGCCAATTAAGGAGCTTTGGAAATACTACAGAAGTAATTCAACTTCAGAATACTAGAGAGCACAGCAAATAAATCCTGAGTACATCAGTCTTGTATTAGTTACTATTTATTGACCATATATTCATCTGAATCTTACCCTATATGCCCATGTTCTTATTTAATGCTCATGATGGTCCTATAAGGTCTGTGAGGTCTGTAAATGCTGAGGCTCAGAGAATTCCAGAGATATGCTCAATTTCACTTTCTATTAAGAGACAGAAGCCAAGGTTGTCCAACTTCAGAGTTCTTGCTCTTCACAGTAGATTAAATTGCCAGTGATGAGGAAAACACGATGTGGAAAGTCTCTAATTTGCTATTTGCATTTGTGTTGTGAAGATAAGTCACTTTTTCTTTTTTATGGAATAGAAAAATGTCTCCTCTTCATTAAAAGTTAAAAGTGCCTCTGTGTAAAGGACTTTCAACTTTAAAAGAAAGGCAGACATTTTTCTTTTACAAGAAAAGGGAAGGAGGGGGAACAGTCCATGAATAAATGACTACTATAATTCTGTCAGTTTGTCGTACTGTGCTGCCTTGCTTGCTTCTGTGATTCTGGAAGCTATTTCATTGGTACTTTAAATACCACCAGCATCTCTTATGGCTTCAGCCAAGCTTCCAGACTAAATCAGACTAGGAAGAAAGGGAGATGCACTATTTCTACTACTATTCATAAGGTAGTCATGTAAAACCTTATGAATAGCATTAGAACATGGTAGAAAGCACCAGAATATTGTCAGATATAGTGCTGGAAGAGGAGGAGCTCCTCAGGTTGGAAGAAACTTGAAATACAATTGGGGAAGAGCTGCCTCCTTGAAGTAGAGTCGACTATGATGGTGTGAATGGCAAAGAACAAGGCTTCAGGAACTGATTCAATACATGTTGAACTCTTTCAACAAACTGAGGCAGGATTTGAGACATTCACTCATCTATGCCAAGAAATTTAGAAGACAGGTACATGGCCAACTAACTGGAAAATATCCATATTTATGCCCATTCCAAAAAGAGGTAAAGCAACAATGTGGAAATCATCTGACAGTATCATTAACATCACTTGCAAGTAAAATTTTGCTAAAGATAATTAAAAAACAACTACAACAGTACACTGAAAGGGACCTGCCAGGGGCACAACCCAGATTCAGACAAGGGTGTAGAATGAGGGATATCATTGCTGATGTGTGATGGATCATGGCTGAAAGCAGAGAATACTATAAAAGTATTTACCTGTGCTTTATTATCTACACAAAGACTACCAATTGTGTTGATGATGACGAGCTACGGAAAACAGTGTGGACAGTGAGTATTCAGGAGCTTAACTGAGCTCACGAGGAACCTATACATAGACCAAGACAAATTGTCTATAGAGAACAAGCAGACACTGAATGGCTTAAAATTAGGAAAGGTGTGTGCCAGGGTTGTATTCTTTAACCATACTTATTCCATCTGTAGGCTGAGCAAATAATTCAAGAAGCTAGATTACATGAAGAAGGAGCAGGCCATCTGGATTGGAGAAAGACTCATACATAACCTGTGATATGCAGATGATACAACCTTCCTTGCTGAAAGCAAAGAGGATTTAAAATACTTACTGATGAAGATCAAAGAACACAGCCTTCAGTGTGTGTTGCACCTCAATGAAAAGAAAACAAAATCCTCACTGCAGGACCAATAAATATAATAGCCAGATAAATGGAGAAAATATTGAAGTTGTCAAGTATTTCATTTTGCTCTGATCAGTCATCAGTATTCATGGAAACAGCAGTCAAGAAATCCAACAACATATTGCCTAAAGTAAATCTACTGCGCAAGACTTCTTTAAAGTGTTCAAGAGCAAAGATGTCAGTTTGAAGACTAAGATGTGTCTGACTCAAGTTATAGTATTTTCAGTAGCCTCACATGTATGCAAAAGCTGGGAAATGATTAGGAAAGACTGAAAGGGAATTGAAGTCTTTGAATTATGGTGTGGGTAAAGGATACTGAAAGTCATGGAGTGACAGAAGAATGAGCATAAACATATCTTAGAATAAGTATGAGCAGAATGCTCCTTAGAATTGAGAATGAGAAGATATCATCTTTTTTTTTTTTAAGCTTTTATTGTGAACTGAGTGACAGTTTACATGGCAGAACATTGGGTTTGCATTCAGTCAATAATCTTTTGTTTCATTGCAATGATTGCAATCCCTTACATGCACCATCGATTAACAGTATTTGCTTGCCTCTACTGCCTCTTTTTTTTTTTTCTTAATGTACACAAAAACACATAGGAATATATAATTGCTTAAACAACCAAAGGACACCTTTTTTAAGACAGTCTCCTGGCCACCAGCACACAGCCTTTTTCTTTCCATGAGTCTGGAGTCCTCACCTGCTCTGTCTCTTCATGCCGTTATCTGTGTCTCCGTCTCTGGTGTCACTGCTTCTCGGGTTAAGATCCCATGTTCCATTCATGCTGTTCTCTCTTGATAGTCCTAGATGTTCCTGGAATATAAGATTAACTACTCCCTCCTTTTTGTTACACAACTTCTACCTGTAAAGCTGTGATGATCACAATTAATCATTATAACAATTACTCACTATTGAATCAAAAAAATCTTATCCCCATTTTCTTTCAACAGACGCATCTAGACAAGATGAAAACTATTCAGTGCGGATTCTACCTTTCCTCACACATTCTGAAATTAAACTTCATCTTGAAAACTTGAAATCCAGCTACTTCATGCTTTTACAGCTCTATTTTAGGTAGCCAATGTCTAAGTTTCCTGTCCCTATCAACCCTGTGTACAGAGGGGATAGGTTTAATCCTTTATGTGAAGACTCCTTCCCACTCAGTTGGTATTTTGAACTACTACATCCATAAGTAAAGGTCAAGTTCATCAAATTGGAGCAATTTACACTTGCTTCCTTTATCAAACTTCTTTATTTTCCTCTAGTTGAGTTCTGATAATCAAACCTTCAGAGCTATGTCAAATGGGTACTATTTGCAAATTTGGGTGTTCTTGTGCACCTCCCCCCACTTCATATCAGCTGGATGCTTCACTCTCAGCTCTAGTTCTCTGTGGCTAGGTCAATGTCCATGGTCTCAGAAGTTGCCAAGTCTTCCCAAATTTCAGCCCTTCTCTTCTCTCTCACATCTCAAAGAGTCTATGGAAAATGGCCAAAATTAGCCCATGTAGAAGACTTCATCGTAAGTACTTTGTGCATGTTGTTAGGGGAGACCAGTCTCAGAGTAGTCTATCATGTCTGACTAAGTACAGCATCAGAGAAAAAGAGGAAGACCCTCATCAAGAGGGGCTGACACAGTGGCTAGAACAATAGGCTTAAGAACAGCAATGATTTTGAGGATAGGGCGAGTATGGACAGGTTTCATTTGACTGAACGTAGTGTTTCTTTTATGGTACATCTATGAGTTGATACAACAACAATAAGGGTAAATTTCAGAATTTGCACATTCCACAAGTGTATTTATATTTCAAATATTTCTATTACCTTAGGAAAGATCCAGCATCAGTCAATTATTTTTTACATACCCAATAGTCTACTGATATCAACAATCAAGGCAATTATTTGTTACAAGTACAAAATTATATTGTTGCCTATAATTAAAGCCAGAACTTTCAGAAAATTGACAAATCCTTATATTTTGCAGTAAGAAAATCCTCTTGGGTCCCCTATGACTCTTCTTAATTGTACAGTGAATGAGGAGGACTGTAGAAGAATTGGAGCTATGGTGTTAGAGGAGAATATTGAAAGTACCATGGACAGTCAAAAGAACAAACAGATCTGTGCTGGAACTGCAGCCAAAATGCTCCCTGGAAGCCAGGATGGCCCAATTTCATCTCCCATACTTAGGACATATTTTCAAGAAGGACCAGTCCCTGGAAAGGGATCATGTTTGGTAAAGTGGAGAATCAGAAACAGAGAAAGACCCTCCAATGAGATGGACTGGCACAGTGGCAGCAGCAATGTGTTCAGGTGTAATGACGATTGTGAGGTTGACTCAGGACCAGGCGGTGTTTCATTCTGTTGTGCATGGGGTCGCTATCAGTTGGTACCAACTCAATGACATATAAAAACAATACAAATTTTAATTTTATTATTTTACTTATAATATTCTGTATTAAATGATAATTACAGACAGTAAGCTTTGAAAAAGTGAGACTCTGACTTGGTTCACTTTTATATGCTCAATGACATTCAGTCCAATGTTCTTCTTAAAGAAGGAAATAACTGAGATGGCTTTAAAAATCAGGCATCATTCAGAAGGTAGACAAATGGAGGAAAATTTCTCATGGTATATAATCACAGAAGCAAAGGTCCTGTAGTATCCAGTTTCATGGCATTTCAGGGAAGTATGAGTAAATTCATCTGGTAGAAGCTGGCGGTCTATCATATGAGATAATTGGAGGCTTTTGACCACAACCCAGTGTCTGAAAATGCATACAGAGCCTGGAAATGGAACCATTGTGATCATTATAGGTGATCTATGAGCTTCAACCAGGATCAAAGAACCAATTTTATAGGGAAACCTGCTCAAAGTTCTCCTCTTTAGGGGCTCCAAAAATCAATGTAGATTTTTAACTAAATTCCCAAGGAAAACTGGAGGTTTTGTCAGGGTAACACTGAGTATATTGTTATACATACTTTTAAAATATAGTATATCTTGAAATATACTTTGTTATATATACTTGTGAGGATATATATATATATGTTGTTGTTGTTAAGTGCCGTCGAGTCGGTTCCGACCCATAGCGACCCTGTACAGGGTTTCCGAGGGTGTAAATCCTTACAGGAGTAGAAA
>NW_006408738.1:1388607-1390171 GCF_000296735.1 Chrysochloris asiatica
TATTATTTGCTCAGCATACAGGTTGAATAAGTATGGTGAAATTATTATAAAGTCATTGCTATAGTTGTTAAGTCAAGTCAGTTCTGACTCACAGCATCCCAATGCACAACAGAATGAAATACTGCCCAGTTCTGTGCCATTCTCACAATTGTTATGTTTAAGACCATTTTTTGCTGCAAATGTATCAATCTGTCTTGTTGGGAGTCTTTCTTTTTTTCAAAGATGATGTCCTTCTTCAGGAACAAGTCCCTCCTGATAATATGTCCAAAGTATCAGAGACGAAGTCTAGCCATCCCCACTTCTAAGGAGAATTCTGTCTGTACTCCTTCCAAGACAGATTTGTTATTCTGCTAGTAGATGGTACTTAAAATATTTTTCTCCTAGACCATAATGCAAATGTTTCGAATCTTTTATGGTTTTCCTTATTCATTGTCCAACTTTCACATGCATATGTGAAAGGCTGAAGTCTTTGATCTTCATCTAAAGTATTTCAGTTCTTCTTCTCTTTCATCAAGCAAGACTGTGTCATCTGTATATTGAAGGTTGTTAATGAGTCTTCCTCCATTCTGAGTGCCATGCTTTTCTTCATATAATCCAGTTTCTTGGATTCTTTTCTCAGCATGGAAATTGAATAAATATGGTGAGAGGATATAACCCTGATGCACACCTTTCTTGATTTTAAACCATTTAGTATCACTGTGTTATGTTTGAATGGCTTCCTCTTAGTGTATGTACAGGTTCCTCATGAGCACAAATGTTCTAGAATACCCATTCTTTGGGCCATAATTATGATCCACATAGTTGAATACTTTTGCATAACCAACAAAGCACAACTAAACATCTTTCTGATATTTTGTGCTGTCAGCCAATTGTTTTCAAATTATCTTCAGCAAGATTTTACTTGCATGTGATATTAATGATATTATTTGGTGAATTCCACATTACATTGGCTCATCTTTTTTTCGAATGGGCACAGATATGGATCGCTTCCAATTGGTTGGCCAGGTAACTGCTTTCCAGATTTATTTTCATAGGTGAATGAACACCTTTAGTGCTGTATCAGTTTGTTGAAGTATTTACATTTGAATTCTGTCAATTCCTGGAGCCTTGTTTTCACCAATGCTTTCTGTGATGCATGGACTTCGTTCTTCAATATTATTCATTCTTAATCATATGATACCTCTTGAAATGACTGAACATCAACCAATTCTTTTTTATACACTCTGTGTATTCCTTCCATTTTCTATTGATATTCCCAGTACTATTCAATATTTGCCCATTGTTGTTGTTGTAGTTCAGTGCTATCAAGACAGTTCTGACTCATAGTCAGCCTATATAGTGTTTTTGAGGAGCAGCTGGTGGGTTTGAACTGTGGTCTCCAGTCCAGTGCTGACCCTACAGCATAACACCAGGAATCAGAGTCCTTGCAAGTCATTGGCTGTCCAAGACTCTGCCATGTAGTCTCCAGCTTCATTTCTATCACTAAGGCCGTGTTTGCTTTCCTCATTTTTTCTGAATTTCACATTACAATCACCAAGAATTATCAATACATTTTGATTGCATA
>NW_006408738.1:1391206-1404304 GCF_000296735.1 Chrysochloris asiatica
TGCACCCCTAAATACTCTGCCTCCTGGCTGAATGGAGCTGACTATTAACACATCATTTTCCTTGCCTGTTCTATCAATGAGGACTGGTCCCTTATGCATTTACAGGATGAATGTTAATACCTAAATATAGGTGCATTATTTCTTGTGTCTAACACATATTTGATTCAGAAAGTAGGTCATTTGAAATTTGAATAACTCTTTCTCTTCAGTTTTGGGAACAACTTCCTCCTATTGAACCAGTTACACTCCTTGTGTTCGGTAACTTTATAAAGGTAAAATCAGGTCAGCAGTAGGCCACTTGCTCCAGCTTTTTTGGTAGTTAGATGTTCAGAGAGCTAAAGGAAGTGGGCTGTGGCAAGACAGTATTAAACACTCCCTTGTGATGTCCTTTCTGACCCAGTCCGATTTCTCACACTGGGTAGATACCAGGATCAAGGCACATAAATGACTGTTTTCTGGGGGACTGACTACTTCTGGGTTTTCACTATTTAAACTCACAGAAAGTTGCATAAACCAGATTCTTTCATCAAATATAGCACACTTTCTTAGATGATTCTAATGAGAACATTTTGTCCCTGCAGGAAACCAGCTTGTAAGTGAATGCTTGCTTTGAGAATCAGCAGACCATCAGGACCAAATCTGGAAGCTCTCCTGGAGAATCCACTCCAGCTCTCTCTACAGTGCTCCCTATGTTGATACCTCTGGGTCTCAGAGTCAAGTTCCTACCCTGGGAATCCCCATTTCAGACTGCATTGAGTAGAAAAGCGTCAGGTTTGCTTTCCTGATCTCATCTTCAGAATTTCTAAGGTTACCCTTTTTATATGATTATTTTTTTTTATGTTGAACATATGTTAGTCATTGATTTGGCTATAGTAAAACCATTTCTTCGGTTATATTTTCATTGATAGGTTACCTTTCAGCATTCTTCCAGAGAGGTACCCTATAAGGAATGTGTCTCCTACAGCATCTCACAAAGACCTTCATGAGAATACCTTTAGTTACCAAAATAACTGGATTTAATTGGGGATATGTGTCCCTTAACTTTCACACAGTTTCCCAAGTGTGAAGCCTCTTGGATGTCCTATATATAAGGGTAAATAAAAAGTTACTGCTACCAGAGGTTGCCATTCATACACGCATGGGTTTATTCCAAACAAAACATGTTTAAACATGTCTCTGCAATCAATAGATGGCGGCAGACAAGTTTTCTCAGGAATAATGCATTTATCTTAGTGTTGTTAAGTGTATATTAGTCTGAGTTCTCTAGAGAAGTAAAACTTGTATGTGTGCATATCTGGTTGTTGGTAAGTACTTTGGAGTCACATATAGAGACAAACTTGTATATGTGCATATCTGGTTGTTGGTTAATACTGTGGAGTCGCATATAAAGACGTTTATATAAAGGAAGAAGGAGCTCTGGTAGCGTAGTGGTTATGAATCGGGCTGCGAACCTTAAGGTCAGCGGTTCGAAACTACCAGCCACTCCGCGGGAGAAAGATGAGGCTTTCTACTCCCATAAAGATTTTCACCCTCAGAAACCCTGTACAGGGTCGCTATGGGTCGGAACCGACTCAAAGGCACTTAACAACAACATCAACATATCAAGGAAGTGGCTCATGCAGTTGTAGAGGTGAGAGAGTCCCAATTCTGGGTCAGATGAACCAAGATCAGCAGGCGAGCAGACAGACAGGCAGGTCTGACCAGCATGCAAGAACACAGTGAGGCAAGAAGGTGGGGAGGCAGATAAGTCTGACAGCGAGGTAGGGAGGTTGGCAGATGGGTCTTACAGGCAGATCTGGCAGGTAAGAAGGCAGTTGGCTGAAGACTCCCAGGATTGGAAGGTAATAGAGCAGGCGACCAACTCAAGCCTAAAGAACCACAGGTTGGAGAATGAGTTAAGTGCAAGATCCAGGCCCAGCAGAGAGTAAACAAGTTTCACATGAGCATGTAATATATTGGAAACAGGTCACACCTCTTGAGGAAACTTCCTTTCAATTGATCAGTCGCACAAAGCAGACCTCATCAAAGAGTAGATTGCAGTCCAGTCAAGTTGACACAAAACCTTAATTTTCACTGAGTGCCCCCCAAAGAAATTTCCAATCAAAACAGTGGTTTCCAAAGAGAATTGGGCCACTTACACTCAAGGCAGAGAAGTCGACTCAGAAGGCTATACTGACTGTTTTCTGTTTTTTGTTTTTTAAAAAAAAATAACAAAGGAGTCATCTTGATAGATTTCCTCAAAGGACACAGAACGATCATGGGGACTTACTGGGAAGAAATGTAAAGAAAATTGGAGACCATATTGGTAAAAAAAAAAAAAAAAAAAAGCCAGGCAAGTTGCACTGAAGGATTTTTTTTTCTCATTTCATCAATGCTCCTATTTATTCCTCAAGGGTAGTTAGAGGTGTCCTATGAGAATTTCACTGGAAAACCCTAACCCAATTCATGTTACAGCCCCAATCTAAACCCTTTAGACTTCTTTCTGCTCCCAAAACTCAAATAGAACTTAAAATGAAAATAATTTAGACCCTTGAGGATGTCACATTGTTTCAATGTGGTGTATATAGAAAACCACAGAATTCTTTGGGGGAAGGCTAGAGAGATACAAGCTCTAAACATCTTCAGAGGGCTATAGACCAAGATGGGGGAAATGCTGGGAAACAATAGCTTCACCTTTTGAGATTTTTGTTTAATAAAGGTTTCTATGATTTTATAACAATGCATTTTGACTTACCTTCATAAGGCAATTGAGAGTTCATGTAGTGACTTATATGAATGCACTGTTGTTGTTGTTGTTAAGTACCGTGGAGTCAGTTCTGACTCACAGTGACCCTGCACAGGGTTTCTGAGGCTATAAATCTTTATGGGATCTGAACGCCTCATCTTTCTCCCATGGAACAGCTGGTAGTTTCGAACTGCTGATATCTATTAAGCTAATCTAGTAAGCCAAGCATAATAGCTTGAATTAGTAAGTCTTTATGATGTGGCAGATACTGTGCAAAGCACGTTATATTCTTTAATTCATTTATGATGATAATCATCTTATGATAAGAAGTTTACAGATGAGAAAGCTGAGGCTCAGAGAAACAAATGATTTCTCCATGTTGATAGGGGCGGTGAGTGACTGATGACAAGGAGTAACAATGCCAAGTGGAAGATCTGATGCAGAGACATTGTGGCTCTTTGGTATTTTGTGTGGGAATGGAAAAGGGTAAAGCCACTCCAGAAAATACGTTGGCAGTTTCCTATAGTACTCTCCATCCGTTTGCCACATAACAAAACAAAGCACACTAAGAAAAGAAGGCTCATTGCTGCGGAGGGAAGTCTGACTCATGATGGTTATATAGGACAAAATAGAACTGCCCCACAGGGTTTCCAAGGCTGTCTTTCGTATGGAAGTGGAGAGCCACATCTTTCTTTGTAGTGGCTGGTGGGAGCCAATGACCTTTACATTAGCAACCAGGTGCTAGCAATTTCATTCCTATTCATTTATCCCAATGAAATAAAATCTGTACACAATTGTTCATACAGCTTTATTTCTAGCTTTACTATTATTGCTGTTGCTAGGTGCTATGGAGTCACTTCTAGTGACTCTGTAGAGGGTTTCTGAGGCTTTAACTCTTGGCAGGGTCAGAAAGCCTCATCTTTCTCCCACAGAGTCACTGGTGCGTTCAAACTGGTGATCTTTACCACGTTGTTTTTGTTGTTAAGTGCCATCAACTCAATCTCAACTCATAGCAACCCTGTATAAGATTCCAAGGAGCAGCTGGTGGGTTTGAAGTGCCAATCTTGAGGTTTTCAATCCAGTGCTGATCCTTCAGTGCCACACCAGGAGTCCATTTATTGTATGTTGTTGTTGTGTGCCGTTGAGTTGGATCCGACTCATAGCAACCCTGTATGGGTTTCCGAGGAGTGGCTGGTGAGTCTTGCAGTTCAAACCACGCTTGAGGTTGAGCACTTATCCTATGGCTCCATGTAGGATAAGGTAAATCTACATGTGTGATAAAGTGACAGAGCACTACACACACACACACACACACACTGTACCAACTGCACCAATCAATCTCATGGTTTTAATATTATACCAGTGTTACCATTAGGGAGTGTGTGTCTGGGTGCATGGGTGACTGGACGCAGATCACACCAGATGACATCATCAGAGGGGTGGCACCAAAATGATAAACCCAGAATTTTTGTGCTGTATTGCTGAATGTTTATTATTATTTAAAAAAAATCCCTGTACTTAGTGATAACAACAAAAATATTTTTCTGAGCCAGTTTACATGCATCAATATACTTGTAGTGGTTAAGTGTAATTGAATTGGTTCCAACCCATAACAATTGTATAGGGTTTCCAAGGAGAGGCTAATGAGCTTGAACCCCTGACTTTGCAGTTCAAACCAACTTTGGAGTCCAGTGCCTTAACCCACAACACCACAACAGGACTCCATCAATACACCTACAAGGCTAGGATTCTATGCTCATTTAGTGTCTGAACTTTCTAATGTGCTCTGGTCAGAGCCGTCAGCATGACCCAATGACAATGATGCTTTGAGTCTTTGGCATGCTATAAGCTCACCCTGTTATTCATTTATTTATTTATTTGCTGCCGGTGTTTTTATAGTCATTGATTTTGTCAAATTTTAGTGATTTTATCAAGCTTTAGCTCCAATATTGTGGCAAGTAGTATCTGTAGAAGTATTTATGAGAAATACAAATTAAAAGAAAAGGAGGAAAATAAAAAAAAGGCTTCTGTTCAGCTACTAATAATGTAATTCACTTAATACAGAAAAAGTTGACAAAACAATTTTGTTATTAGCACCATGTATTCTAAGTAACATTACTTAAAAGCAACTTTCAAAATACATCTATTACATATAATTCTATGATTAAAATGGATAATAAACATCACTAACAGTTCTATTTGGACAGACATGGGAGGAGGTTCACGGGGTTGGTAGCATGAGTTAGAGCTCGGGATAACAACAGCCCTAGTTATGCACTTGTACAGTTAGAATCCTGGTGTTGTGCTGTAGGATCAGCACTGGACTGACTGCTAGCCACAAGGTTAGCAGTTCAAACTCACCAGCTACTCCTTGGAAACCCTAAACAAAGTTGTTCTGCTTAAAACCGACTTGATGGCATGTAAGCACACATTGTTATAGTTATATGATATGAAACCACTTGGGAAAATTCAGGGTGAGAACATAGGACCTCTCTGTATTTTCTTTACAACTTCTTGAGAATCTATAATGATTTCAATATAGAAAAAGGTTTTAAAAGGTAATTTAGCAAGAATAGTGTTTTATGGAAAATGGTTATAGGGCTCAAGAGGATCCAGGAGGGTTTCAAGCCCTGTTTTGCTATTTTCATGGAACATTTCAAATGAGGGACGACCCCCGGACTTGGAGACGCAATCCAAAAGGTGACATTAGAGGATCCATTCGTCACTGTCATTTCTGTTTATGCATCAACAAATGAAAGGTAGACATCAGTCTACTGTTTACATCGACTAATGGACGCTGTCACTCCTCTTGTTGCATTTTGTGGAGTGTCTGTCCTGTTCTTGTTTAAGCCAATCCTTACACTGGTGGTCTGTGAAGCATTTCTTCGAACTTTTCAATGACTTCGTTTCTACAACTATTTCTTCCAGTTCTTATGTCACCAGTGTCTTCTTTTCTAATGAATCAGTCCAATCAGCCGCTTTCCGGACATTTCCTTCTAGATTGCACCTCATGTTTCTACTATCTTTTCAAAGCCAACTTCTATTAAATGTTGACAGATGTTTATGGTTTTAACTTCTCTACCTATCATTCAGACTTCTGGTGCAGTGCTAGAGGATCAGCACTAGACTCCAAACCACAAGATCAACAGTTCAAACCCACCAGCTGCTCCTAGGAAACGCTCTACAGAGTAGCAATGAGTAGGAACGGACTCAAAGTCCCTTCACAACAACAACCACCTGTGGTTCAGATCTCCTTCTAATTCACTGACTTTCCTTCGCAGCACACTTCTGGAACCTCCCTACGTAAGGCCATCAGTAATCTCCATTGTACAAGCTAATGACTTGTTTTCCCTTCTCTTATGACCCATGGGGAACCCTTCCCATTTTACACTGTGCACCACTCTCCGGGCCTCCTTCCTCTCTGTGCTCGGGCACTATGCTTAACTGAGTTCCCTCCCATCCCCAAGGACCTCTCCTCCTCATGCTCCTTTTCTGCTCTTTCATCCTATGACGTCTCTGGTAACATGGGATTTGATGGCAACTGCTTATTTATGTATTAACTCATGTGTTTCCTGTTGAGGTTGTCTCACTACTTTATTTCATCCAGGTTCACGACTCAAAGGCATCTCTTCTGATACGTCTATCACCTTTCCTCTCTAGTTTAGGGTTCTTTTCTGAGCTCTAACTGGTAAATATAACTGGAATAGCGTTGAGTCATTGATGTGGGGAGTTTAACAGCCTCTTAAAAGCAGCTCAGTAATTAGGTCCAGCCTAAACCTAAGGGACACTTTGGATCCCTTTTCTCACTCTATCTATTTTTCTTATCTGATCTATCAGCCATATTTCAAAATTAGCTTCAGTTTGTTCAGACTCTCTAATGATTTCACATTATACTCAGAAAAAAAATCCCAATTTCACACAGATCTTACTAGGTCCTATTTGATCGGGCCCTTCCTCATCTCTGAAGTCTCACCTTCCTTCCGCTTTTCTTCCCTGTACTTTATTCCTCTGTAGCGCTATGAACATTTTGTTCTTAAAATCCAGCAAGGACATTTGCACTGAGCTCTCTGTCATGTTTCTTCAGAGCTGGGTATGATTGCCTCACTCTCAAATTGAAATCTTAACTAACATTTCCTCCTCAAAGAAGTCTTCAAAAACGACAAGTAAAGTTCTGCAAATACTCTACCACACGTCTCCCTGGCTTCTGTATTCTAGTACTCATTAGCAATCCTGGTGGCATAGTGGGTTATTAGATGGGCCACTAGCTACAAGGTCAGAAGTTCGAATCTAGCAGTCATTCCTCAGGAGAAAGATGAGGTCTTCTGACCCTGTAAAGATGTACAGCAAGTGTAGAGGGTCACTATGGGTCAGAACCGACTCACTGGCACACAACCACCACGACTTCTAGCACTTACCAACATTTAAAATGACCATTCTTATTTACATATTGTAATCCCACATGGAGCAGTGTGCTCCAAAAGGCTGGAGGGATAAGTCCACCCTGAAGCACCTCCAAAGAAAGACACTTTGTTCTACTTTCAAAACATCAGCTGTCATAGACCCTACGGAGTAGTTTTACTCAGATTGACTTGGGGTCATCAAACATCGCAGTTGATGGCAACTGGCTATTTATGTATTAATTCATGTGTTCCCCACCACAGGAATATCAACCTCCAGGGATCTTATATTCCTGTCATCTAAAAACAATGACTCAAAATGGTGAGTGATAATTATTTATTATCTGACTCAGATACCAGTGTCTGAAAATGTTGAAAATCTTTCTGAAGTAATTTATACAGTTCATTCTGTGTTAATTAGGGCTTTGTCAAAATACAGTTCTGTGTCTGGGATGCTCGCAAATGCTGTCTTTCTGAAGTGTCTGGAGTCTGTGAAATACCCACAATGCGCCCTGACATGTGATGATTGCTGGGATTCTTGAAGTACTGTCATCAGAGATCAGCTGCTCGAAGGTCAAGATCATGCAAGGTCAAGATGTGCAAGGATGTGAAGTTCTGCAGGAACAGCAAATGGGTGATTGCAGGCACTGAAGAGGGCCACAATTTGTGAGTCTTTTTACAGGACACTGGTTTCCAGAAAGCCTTTCCTTGTTCATTAGACTTTGTGCTAGCACATCAAAGCTATCCAAAGACATGAGTAAGATGGCCCAGTTTGAATCAAAGAGAGACAAAGCAGGTTAGGAACAAATCCAGAATAAGTTTGTTCACTGAGGTGGGCAAAGTCTGAAAAGACAGAGCCAAGTTGTTATGCACTGAATTGTGTGTCCCAAACTGATGGCATCCTAACCATTATACCTGTGGCTATAACCTTATTTAGAAATAGTTTTTGTTATGTTAAGGAGATCATAGATTGACCAACAGGGAGTGAGACCAGATCTGAGGTGGCTCTTTTGAGCAGGAAGTCTCACTGAAGCTCAACCTTAGTAAGCCAATTCCTGACAGAGAGGCAGGCAGAGGAAAAACAGACAAGATCTCAACGGGAAAATTGAATACAAAAGCAGAAGCGGCCATCCTAAGAATTAACAAAAATCACAATGTAACCCCAAAACAAGACACATTGCAATGAAAAAAAATGTGTGTCTTCCCTCAGAATTGTCCCAGAAGGAGGTTGAGTGAGGAAGACTTGACCCTATCGTGGAATGAATAGAGCCAACACAACTATCTCTTTTGGTACAGGCTCTTTGGCACCAATTGTCTCTGTTGCAAAATGCATGTAGTCCTATTTCTGAGGGTTTTGTTGTTGTTGTTGTTGTTATGTGCCATGGAGTCAGTTCCAACTCATAGTGACCCTGTACAGGGTTTCTGAGGCTATAAATCTTTATGAGAGCTGACAGCCTCATCTTTCTCTCATGGAACAGCTGGTAGTTTCGAACTGCTGACCTTGTGGTTCGCAGCCCGATTTGTAACCACTACGCTACCAGAGCTCCGAGTAGATTGCCCAGTATTTTGTAGTCCCCTTCGCTGCATTCCTATTAATACTCTTTCCTCATCATTGCTTCTATAGGACACTCTGGAGTGCGTTGGCTCAAGCACTTGTCTTCTTCTTCAGCATCTCTTAGGGTCTTGCCTGAGGACAAGCAGAGTGCACACATTCTCCAGGGAATGAATGGCATACCTCTCTGGAGTGGCTCCCTCCAGGGGGAGCTTACCAGGGCTGGTTCATCTGCAGCACTGATGCTCTGGCCTTGTCTCCTCGTGCCCTGGTGGCTCCTGACTCTGAACTGGTGTAGTTGGTGCTTCTGGTATCAGCAGTCATCTGTTTGCTACCAGACAAGACTTTCTCATTCATTCATGGGCACCTTATGCATTTGTGAATAGTGTGATGGGGGGTGGAAAATAGGATTTTGAAGTTTTGAATTAAACAAGCCTGGTTTGAAGCCTGGTCGAGTCCTTTTCTAGCTGTGTTATATATTGTTGTTGTTGTTAGGTGCCATCGAGTAGGTACCGACTCATAGTGCTATATATAGTTGGTGTTAAGTGCTGTTGAGTTGGCTCTGACTTATAATGACCCTGTATAGTGTTTACAAGGAGTGGCTGGTGAGTTTGAACAACCAATCTTATGGTTCAAATTGACCTTGTGGTCCTATAGTACCACACTTAATTCTTTACTTTACCAGGATTCAGCCCCTTCATCTGTCAATTTGTTGACTCTAGTGGCTGCATGTTATTAGGTTGCTGGAAGCTCTGCCACTGGTATTTTCATTAGTAGCAGAGTCATCCATGGTCAAGAAGTTTCCGCAGAATTTCTAGACCAAGACAGACTAGGAAGTGTATTGTTGTTGCTAAGTGCTGCAGAGTCAATTCTGACTTATATGGCCCTACCAAGGGTTTCTGAGGAGATGTTCATTGAGTTTGAACCACCGACCTTGAGGTTCAAACTGACCTGGCAATCTCATGTTTATCCTATAGTGCCCCACCAGGACTTGGTAGGAAGTGTGTTAGAACTTAACTTTTAAGCACTTGGTTGGTTGAAGACAGTAGTTGAACTATGTTTCAGTCTTGACAAATTCAGCTTCCATTGGAGTTATCTCTGGTGGTGTAAAAAGCTGTTTTCCTCAGACAGAGTACGTTTGAAAGTCGACTGCAGTTCCCTGAGGCAGCCATCCCTGAGTTAGCATCACTGGATGGCAGTGGTGGAGGTGGTAGCAGCCAGCCCAGGGAGAGGCCTGTTTGTCATCAGGGAACTTGCCTAGACGTGCTCAGAAAGGAATTTGGGGCAACAGGTTCAGATGGTCATGAGTCATACCCTACACTGAAGCAGCTGGGAGGTCAGAGGGTCCCAGAGCCTATGCTTTCTAATATCCCAGTTGTGATCCTTTTCTTCCTTTGTAGTCTGGCCAATGACAGTGATGAATTGATCTGTTGCTAACATAAGTTTCTGACAATTTTCTGATTTCTGTAGTTAGCCACGTGACCATAAATCCTTGGGGCATGATTACAGCCTCAAGTTGATGGTCTCCCTCATCTGAATGATTTGTTTTGTCTCAGTTTTGTCTTGTTTAAGATTTAAATGTTTTTGTTGTTAGGTTCCATCGAGTTGGTTCGTACTCATAACAATTCTGTATAGGGTTCCCAAGGGTAACTGGTGGATTTGAACTACCAGTCTTGCAGTTAGCAGTCCAGTGCTTATCCTACACCAGGATCACTTAAGATTTCATTGTTGTTGTGAAGTACTGTTGAGTCTGTTCCGACTCATAGCGATGCTGTACCGGGTATCCAAGGAGTGACTAGTGCATTTGAACTGCTGGCCTTGTGGTTCAAACTGATCTAAAATCTATTTAAATTTAGGGTTGTTTCCCCCTAGAACAGAAGAAAGACCTGCCAATCTCTGTGAAACTTCATGAAATCCTATCTATGACTACAGCATCTTATCTGACAGTGTTGGAAGGGGAGTCCCCAGGTTGCAGGGCACTCAGATTTTACAGCAGCTGCCTAAGTGGATGTCAGTGGACCAATGATCATGAAGATGACAAAGGATGGGGAGATGCTCTGTTCCATTTTACATGGGGTCACCATGAGCAGGAGATGACCAGTGGTAGCTGTTTCTGGTACCTGTTAAGTAGAGGTAGTGACACTTTTCTTGGAAGATTATCATGAGGAACAGATAAAATAGGCACTGTGAATGCCTTGCTTTCTTCTTTATGTTGTTTGCTATTATTAAGTGCCATTGAATAGGTTCTGATTTATAGCAATTTTATAGCAATTGGTGGATTTGAACTGCTGACCTTGAGGTTAGCAGTCCAGTACTTCTAGTGCTGTAGGATAAGCACTGGCTTGCTAATTGCAAGGTCAGCATTTCAAACCTACCAGCTGCTCCTCAGAAGCCCTATACAAGGTTGCTATGACACTTAAACCACAGCTTACCCTGTAGCGCCACACCAGGACTCTATTCCTTATTGTTGTTACTGTTAAGCGCTGTCAGTCAGTTCCAACTCATAGATCTCCATATAAGGTTTCCATGAAGCTTGTGGTGGCCTTGAACCACTGACCTTTCTGTTAGTAGTCCAGTGCCTATCCTACAGCACCACACCAGGACTCTTTCTTCCTCTAGAAGCTCATTATAGATTAGTATCCTTCTCCTTACCCTCCGTCATTCCTATATAGTAGTCCAAACAGGTTTTGCTAATTTAAAAACATTTCAAAGGATAGAGCTCAGTGAGGAAATTGAAAAGAATGCCCTACACGTTTCTAAGAAGGACTTTTAAATAAGTGCTCTAAGCAACTGGCTAACTGCAGCTTCATTAGGCTTAAACACACATCTCCTCATGGAGACCCTTGGAAGGGATCAGAATTCCTTTGGTTGTGCAAATTTAAGTCCATTTGTTAAAAAAAAAAAAAAAATCGGTATACTTCTTATAAGGTGCTTCATGCATTTTACATCTCAAACCTCACTGATACCAACAGATAAATCTTTCTTTGCAGCTCTCCCAAAATGTTTTACATCTGAATACTGAATGTTTATCCCAGCCCAGTTTTCCACTAGAATAAATAGCTTTCCTTAAATATACTTTGGATGAAGTTTGGAGATGATGCAGTCCAGTGTTTGACATAAATCGAGTTATTAAATTTGGGATAAAATCATAGCGCTAAATTTTCCTTTCAAGCCCTAAAGTAGGACAGACTGTTTAAAATTAGCTTCGTGTTTAGATGGAACATTTGTCCAGGAAGTGCATATCCATTTGTATCATGATCAGGGGTCTGTAATGCTGCCCTCCGTGTGTTCTCTTCATTAGCAATCCTTTGTTTCTTAAAAATCCTTAGAGATTGAAGTTCATTCACTCTAATTCCTTATCAGCTGTTTCTAGTTGCCGTCACCCCCTTCCACTCATCTAACTATCCCATTGCCACAAATATGACAGGTTTCCCAAAAGTTCATGGAAAATCCTCATTATTTTTTATTCCATTTTCCCTGAACATTTTGAAGGCCCCTCATATTTCACCTCTGAGAAGGTAACTGCAGTCAAAATGACATGGGCACACAGAGGACAGACCTGGAACTCAGAAAGCTTGTGTCCTTAAAAAATTGATCAATTCCCCATGTCTTTAACCTTGGAAACCCCATACAGGATCATTGAATGAGTCAGAACCTATTCCAAGGCACTTGACCACAACAATGCATTTACATGATATAACATCAGAAAATTATCAAAGGAAAGCCCTTTCCACCCTCCCGTGTGCCTTCTCTGTTCATTTTCCAAGACCCACACCAGGTAACTACAGTTACTAGTTTCTTATTTATCCATCTAGTATGGATAAGCTGTATGGACAAGTGCAAGTCAAAGTATTGCTTCTAGGGATCTAGTTCACACACGCAAGATTTTATTCCAAACAAAAAAACCCAGATATATGATTAAAAACAAGTCTCTGTGATGAGCGAATGGCTGAAGACATGTTTTCTCAACCATACACTTTTCTTAGTCACATGGGTGCTTTTAAACTAAAGATCCAATCAGAACAGTGGCTTCCAAGGTGATCTGCTGGGTCACTTCAATTCAGGGGGAAAAGTTCATTCAGTTCAGAAGATGAGTGTTTGATTTTCTTGAAGGAAAGGAATGATCACGGGGGCTTAATATGAAGAAGTTTTCAGAAAATTGAAAACTGCATTGGTGAGAAGAAGGCCAGGGAAGTTGTGCTGAGGAATTCTTTTCCCATCATGATGGACATGTTCCTTCTTTGAAAACAGAGATTTCAGTGGGAGACTTCACTCTATCAACAATACACCTCTGATTTTGCCCCTTCAGGCTTTCATTTTGTTCCCCAAACTCCAGGCAATGTTGAGTCCCTCGAAGATGCCCAAACTTCCATTTTGGTATGATGCAAATTGATGAGCACAGAATTCTCCATGGAAGGGTGAGA
>NW_006408738.1:1405344-1406359 GCF_000296735.1 Chrysochloris asiatica
AGGAGGGCAGAAGTGACTGAAAAAGAGTTAAGACATTAAAGACATACTTATATTAAGCTACAGATTTTTTTTTCTTCTTCTTCCTCTTTCTTCTCCGCCCCACTCTCCCTTTTTTGTGATTAGAGACTGCTGTATTTAGTCTTGTTTTTGCAGGTACTGCATTATTTTCTTCTGGTTCTAATATATATATATATATCTTCTTCTTCTCTTTTTCTTCTCCCCCAATCCCTATTTTTGTGATTACAGACTACTGTATTCAGTCTTGGTTTTACTGGTGCTGCATTGTAGTCTTCTGTTTTTTGTTTTTGTTTTTGTTTTTTCTCTTTTTCCTCTTTCAACCATTTTTGTTTTTACTTTTGATTCTGATTTTGTTTTTGTCTTTTACCCGACTGCTGTTTCTTGGCTGTTACATAGCATCCCTTCTGCTTTTAGAGGACTCTTTGTCTCCCTATATTACATGAGAAGAGTCAGCAACTACTGCCAAATAGCCAAGATGCAATCACACTTTATAAAATACCAAAACCCAGGCAAGAACCAATACCAGCTGGCATATACCAGGGAAACAGGCAACACCTATGAAAGTTACTCTGAGTTAAGCAATAAGAAGAGTGAAAATGGAAGACCACACCCTGATCACATGTTCCTGAAAGCAATCAGAAAGCATTAAAAAGTACCAAAATGCATACTCATTTAAGTATTAGGGCCACAGATAAACATTAAACATGTCCAAGAAGCAAAAGCAGATGACCATATCAGCACATGTCCAGAAAAAAGATAAAATATCCGAGACAAATGACCTAGAAGTAGACCTGGACTCCATTCTGGATGAAGGGCAGGCACTGGAAGTGCCTGAGAAAGAATTCAGAAAAATGATTTTAAAATGTTTCAAAACACTTTACAATGGAGTTAAGAAAAATAAGGAAGAAGTCAGAAAAGTGCTACAAGAGCAATCAAACAAGATAGATACAGCATTGGAAACAATTCAAAACCTATAGGAAGAGGTCCAAACAATCAA
>NW_006408738.1:1429988-1453462 GCF_000296735.1 Chrysochloris asiatica
TGTCTGTTCTGGTTGTTTCTTAGTCCAAAGAACTTCCTTTAGGATGCTTTGAAGTGCTGGGTTTGCTTCAAAATGTCCCTTAACTTCTGTTTATCCTGAAATGTTTGATTACACTGTCATATATAATTGACAGCTTTTCTGGGTAGAGGATTCTTGGCTGGCAGGTTTTTTTTTTTTTTTTTTCTTTCAGGTTTGTATATATTTCTCCCAATTGCCTTCTTGCCTACATGATTTCTGCTGAAAGACCATAGGTTAATCTTATTTGCTTGCCTTTGTAACACTTCTCTTTACCCAAGATACTTTCAAGAGTCTCTCTTAGTCTTTGATTTTGGAGATTTAGATTATGATATGTCTTGGTGATTTTCTTTTGAGGTCTATCCCCCCTGAGGTTCATTCAGCTTCTTGAATGCTTATCTTCTCATCTTTTAGGATGCTAGGGAAAGTTTCTTCCAGGAATTTTTCAACTACCTTCTCTGTGGTCTTCTGCAATCCTTCCTGTCCTGAGACTTCAATTATCCTAAGATTATTCCTCTTTAGGTTGTCCCACATGCATCATAGACTTTCTTCAGATTATTATTATTTTTGTTTTTTCTGTTTGTTCTTCTGTATTAGCAGTATTGGGGAGACACATTTCAAGGTTTGACTTTTAATACTGAAAGATTCTAAGGGCAAAATACTGAATGATACAGGAAGCATCCAAAGAAGATGAGGCTAATAAACAAAGTTACTGTACTGAATAGAAATGTTTGGTGTTCAGCCATTTCATGTGGGAACATATAAACAAGAGCCAGTGGTACTGAAGGAAGAAGTCCAAGGTACACTGAAGGCACTGGCAAAGAGCAAGTCTCTGAGAATAGATGGAATATGAATTTAAATCTTTCAATAAACTAATTTAGCACCAGAAGCACTCTCATCTATACATTCCAAGAAATTTGGAAGACAACTACTAGCCAACAGACTGGAAGAGATCCATATGTGTGCCCATTCCAAAGAGAAGTGACCCAGCAGAATACCGAAATCATTGGACAATACCATTAATATCACATACAAATAAAATCTTGGTAACTATTTCAAAAATGGTTACAATAGTGCATTGATATGGATCAGCATTTGTTTTAAGGCATATTCATACAAGGATGTAGAACAAGGGATATCACTGATGACATTACATGGATTTTCACTGAAAACAGAGAATACCAGGAAGACATTTACCTGTGTTTTTTTGGCTATGCAAAGTCTTTTGACTCTGTTGATTATGACAAGATACAGAGAACTTTGTAAAGAATACGTATTCCAGAACACTTAACTGTACTCATGAGGAACCTGTATATAACCAAGATACAGTTGTTCAAACAGCACAAGTGGGCTCTGAAAGATTTAAAATCAGCAAAGGTGTGTGTCAGCATTGTGTTCTTTCACGATACATATTCAATCTTAATGCTGAGCAAATAATCCAAGAAGATGGGTTATATGAATAAGAACCTGGCATGGGATTGGAGGATGACTAATTAGCATACTGCCATATGCAGATGATACAATCTTGAAAATAAAGAGGACTTAAAATACTTATTGATGAAGATCAAAGACCATATCCTTCAGTAAGGGTTGTACTTCAATCTAAATAAATGGAAAATCCTCACCACCAGACTAATAAATAGCATCATGATAAATGGAGATTTGTAGTTTGTAGATGTCAAACACATCATTTTACTTGGATCCACTATCAAAACTCATGGAAGCATCAGTTAAGAAATCAAATGATATATTGAATTAGGCAAAACTGCTGCATAAGACCTTTTTAAAGTGTTAAAGAGCAAAGATGTTAGTTTGAGAACTAAAGTACACTGAATCCAACCCAGGGTTTTTACAATAGCTTCATATTCATGTGAAAGCTGGACAATGAATAAGGAAGGCAGTAGAAGAATCCATGCAATTGAGTTATGGTGTTTGGGAAGAATATTAAAAGTTCTATGGATTGCTAGAAGAATAAACAAATTTGTGTTGGAATTAGCACAGCCTTAGAAGCCAGGATTGTAAGACTTTGTGTCTTATACTTCAGATATATTATTGCAAGGGACCAGTCATCAGAGAATGATATCATGCTTGGTAAAGTGAGTTGAGGGTCAGCGAAAAAGAGGAAGCCCCCCAATGAGACAGACTGGCACAGTGGCCTCAGCAGTGAGCTGAAGGGTAGCAATGATTGTGAGGATGATGCAGGGTCCAAAAGTGTGTTGTGCATAGCGTCTCGCTATGAGTCGGTATCGACTCGATGGCACCTAATAACATTGGGTAGAAATAAGTCCTAGGTCTTGTTCCTACTCAAAAGGTATACATTCCATGGGCATGAGGATGAAGGGATTATTTTTATATTCTGCATAATGCATAGGTGTGAGTATTTGTATATATGCAAATGTCTTTATCTCCATAGTTTTAAAAGCATGGGCAATGAGTTGATTAGAGTCTTCTAGTTTGTAGTCTGCTGTTTATTTGCTTTCAGTTATGTTTAAGAGTGGTTTATGCCAAGTATCAGAGTCCTTAAGTATGCCCCTATTTTTTGTTTTTCTAAAACTTTATATTGTAATTTGAGTGAAGTTTACAGAGAAGAGCATCAGGTTTACATTTGACACATCACACACTTTCTCTATCTCATTGATTTCAATTCTCTCCAAGAAGCAACAATTATACATTTCCTTCCTGTTTTTCATCTTGAAGTGTTGGTAGCCATAGCTGCAGACCTCTATCTCTGGTAGATATCAAGCAATTCAATGTTCATTGTAACATCATAACTTTGCTCTGCTTCTTTGGAGTCCTTCCAGCATCTCTAATGGCACCTCATATGGGTCCCCTAGGTCAAGTTTTACAGAACTGGACTAAAAACGCTTGAAAAGATGCAAAACTCACAAAAGATCACATTTTACTGAAGAGACAAACTGCCTACACAGAGATGATTAGTGTCACATGATGTTTCGAGAAAACATCCCCATCTAAGTGGACCCTGTGCAATTCAAAGCCATGTTGTTCAGGGGTCAACTGTATGTGCATACATACACACACATGAAATCAGCTTTTTTTATTATTAGTTTCTTGTTTGCCCTTCTGAAGAAATTGTATGTATTTGCAATGGGTAACTCTTATTTATGTATTGTATTATCCAAAATACATATCTTCATTTAAAAATTTTTAATGATATATAGCTTAGATAATATTACAGATGAAGACATAATTTCCTCATTCTTTGTTTATAGCCATCTAACATTCCATTTTGTAGATATACTGTCATTTAAAGACCCAGTGTTCTGTTGAAGGAAACTTAGATTGTTTTCATTGTGTTCCCATTGTAACAATACTGCAATAAGTAGACTTTATTTCACACTTATATATTTGTAGGAAAACGTATCTAAAATTGGAACCCCTGAGCAATTATATAAACACATTATAACTTTGATTGATATAACCAATTGTCCTCTGTTTGATTTATGCTAATTTCAACTTCCTCCAGTAATGTGGACTAGTTAGGGTGGCGATTTTTCCACAACCCTGTCAAGATTTGTCATCATTAAACTTTTGAGTTTTTGGAAGGCTGTTAGCTGAATAAGGTATTGAAGTATATGAGTCAAGATCGGGTAATTTATGCTGGGGTAACAGCGATCATACAAAAGGCAGTGTCTTAACATACCACAAGTATATATTTTGCTTACATGACATATCTTATGTAGGATAGAGGGTCTCTCCTCTACTCATTCCCTCAAAGATCCAGGCTGATGCAGGCTCAGTCTCCTCGGTAACCTGAGAGGAGCCCTGGTGGCACAGAAGGTTAAGCATCGGACTGCTAACTGCAAGGTCAGCAGTTCAAAGCTAGCAGTCTATATGCAGGAGAAAGATGAGGCTGTCTGCTCTCATAAAGATTTACAGTCTCAGAATCCCTAAGAAGCAGTTCTACTCTGTTCTGTGCCTGGAGAAGGGCACCATGCTTGGTAAAGCTTCTGCACAAAAAGAAAGCCCCTCTAGGAGATTGGCTTACACAGTGGGGGCAGCAAAGGGCTGCACAGTAACAATGAGGATGGCACAAGACCCGGCAGTGTAACTACACCGTGCATAGAGCTGCTATGAGTCTACTTACTGTCTCCTGCTAAATGAAGAACAACGTGACGCTGCAACTGTCCTTTTCATTTTGTGTGCCAGGGGCCAAGCATAACCCCTGACATGCTAAATACTTGTTGGCTGGCCGGCTGGAAATCTGCCTGAGGTACCATGTGAGAAAAGTCTACAGTGAAAGTAGAGGCAGCTTTCCAGAAATGCGGGAAAGGGAGAAGATAGAGGTCGAGGTTCAACCTTTTTATTGAATCCCACAACACTTATATGTAGGCCTGGCTTTGAAACGGATGATGATTGTGCAAAACAGTCATTTAGAGAGGGAGTCTGTCATGCCTCCACACAGCTGTGAGCACTTCTGGGAGATCTGGTTCCAAGTCTACAATACACACTTCTAAAAGTTCCTGATTTGGGCAATTCTGTGTTCTTTCAGGATTGATTTAAATTTGGGAAATAGGTAATTATGGATTGAATTCCACCCCTGCCCCAGAAGTTTGAAATACACTCTTCTCTAGACTAAGCACTATAGATTTTTTTCTTTTAAAACTTAATCACTTGATCTCTTATGTCTTTATTTTGTCATCAGTGACCTTTCTACCTATTAGACATTTCCCATATTCATATATCTGCAAATGAGTAGCTCTGTCTAGTGATTAATAGTCAATTTTCTTTATATTTGTATTTTTAAGATTTTCCTCCTAAGAGTATTTTTGATGGCTAAAAAAAAAAAAAACAACCCCACAGAGCTTGTTAATTGCATTTTCCCCAAATGTTCAATAACCAAAGACTGAGTAACTTAGAAACTCAGCTCTTTCATTATGTGGAAGCATCATTTGGTGCATTCTCTCAAATCTAATTATAATTCCTTCCCTCATTACTCATCCTTTGTTTGGAAAAAGAACTTCAATTTTTTCTGTTAAAATTACTTGATTAATGTTTCAGTAGAGGAAAAGATTTGTTTCACCACTTGCTGGTATGATCCTGCCCCTCAGACTCATGGGAGATATTAAGCTGCTTTTGTCCTACTTTGTCAATAGCCATTTGCTTACCACTTGTGAAAAATGTGACTTTTAGAAAAATAATTAATGAAAGTCATTGTAGTGGGATTTATTGCAGTGGTGTCTATTGTAGTGGTATTTGTTGTAGTGGTATTTATTGATCGAAAACTAGAATTGTCTCATTCTAGTACTCTGGTGTGTTAGTCCATTTTTATGTCTTATCCATGGCTAATTTTTGTCCCTAGATTAACAGGAAGCTGGTGAGAGCTTGACTTACTTGGTGCAATTTATTTTTGGAATAGAAAACAAGAGCTTGTTAGCGTGGATGACTGAGAGCAAATGTGTGTGTGTGTGTGGGGGGGGTGTCGTCTCTGAAAATCAAGGGTAAATAGTCAAGATCAGGATTGCAAATTAATAATAAAGGATTATTTCTTATTAACAAAAGAAATATCATTGTATGTATTAGAAACTTACTTTTGCAGCTGTTTTCTTTCTCTACTTCTAGAGTTACTCTCGGACTATAGAACCAAGTCTTTTAAGTGTTTATTTATCCAGCTGCTGTCATTTTTAAGTGCCCTCAAGTAGGTTCCAACTCAGAGTGACCTTATGCAAACAAAATGAAAAGTTGCCTGGCTTCTGCACTATCCTCATACAAGTGCTGTTTGAGCCCAATGCTGCTCACACAGTGTCATCCTTCTTTTGGGGGCTCAAACTTTGTTTTTGGACCTTCCATTTTCCCAAGCATAATATCCTTCTCTAGGGACTGTCGTTTGTTGTTGTTAGGTGCCATCGAGTCAGTACCGACCCATAGTGACCTTATGCACAGCAGAATGAAACACTGCCCGATCCTGGGCCAACCTCACTACTGTTGCCTCGCTTCAGTCCTTAGATGCTGCTCTACGGAGTGGTCTCTCCTAATTGCTGTTGTTGTTAAGTGCCATCGAGTTGATTCTAACTCATAACAACCCTGCATAGGGTTTCAGAAGAGTGGCTGGTGAGTTTGAACTATGAACCTTGAGGTTGTCCTACAGTGCCACACCAGGTCTCCTAATAGCATGTCCCAAGTATGAGAAAGAAAGGCCTGCCAGTCTGACTTCTAAGACGCATTCTGCCTCTACTTCTTCCAAGACAGATTTGCTTGTTCTTCTGCCAGTGCATGGACCGTCAACATTCTTTCCCAGCACCACAACTCAAATACACTAATTCTTCCACAGTTTTTCTTATTCCTTGTCCAACTTTCACATGCATATTATGTGATTGAAAATACCATGGCTTGGGTCAGGCCCACCTTAGTTCTCAAAGTGACATCTTTGCTCTTTAACACTTTAAAGAGATCTTACTGCAGCAGATTTACCTAATGGAATATGCAATTTGATTTCTTGACTCCTGTCTCGATAGTGTTGATTGTGAATACAAGTAAAAGAAAGTCTTAGATAGCTTCAATCTTTTCCCCATTTACCATGATGTTATTTATGGGTCCAGTTGTGAGGATTTTTGCTTTCTTTACACTGAAGTGCAATCATACTGAAGGCTGTTATCTTCACTTTTCATCCAGAAGTATTTTAAGTCCTCTTCACACCCTACAAGAAAGTTTATATCATCTGCATATCACAGGTTGTTAATGAATCTTCCTCCAATCCTGATGCTCCATTCTTCTTCATATAATCCAGTTTCTTGGATTATTTGTTCTTATATAGATAGAATAAGTGTGGTAAAAGGATACAACTGATACATATGTTTCTTGATTTTAAACCATTCAGTATTTTCTTGTTCTGCTCTAATGACTGCCTCTTGAGCTATGTACAAGCTTCTCATGAGCACAATTAAGAATTTTGGATTTCTCATTCTTTATATTATCAGAGTTTGTTATGATACACACAGTTGAATGCTTTTCCATAGTCAATAAAGCACAAATAAATATCTTCCTAGTATTCTTTCTTTCAGTCAAGATCCATCAGACATCAGCAATAATATCCCTCACTCCACATCCTTTCCTGAGTCCAGTTTGAATTTCTGTCAGTTCTTTGTTTTGGACTATATTCAGCAAAATTTCATATGCATTTGATACTAATGACATTATTTGATGATTTCCACATTCAGCTGGTTCACCTTTCTTGGGAATGAGCACAAATACAAATCTCTTTTAATCAGTAGGTCAGGTAGCTGTCTTCCAAATTTCTTGACATAGACCAGTGAGCACCTCCAGTGCTGCATCAGTTTGTTGAAACATTTCAATTTGTATTTAAAATGTATACAACTAGAATGCAGTAAAGTGTCACACAAAAAAAGTTGTTCAACAAATTAGGGAATTGCTTAAATAAAAATGTGTGGACATAATTAAGGAAGGACATATTTTTAAAATAGATGACATATGAAAGGAAAGTGACAAATAAGCAAACATGAAGGAAAGATTATTGGACACAGAAAAATCAAGAATAAGAGATGAGAAAAGAATGATACAGGCAAGGATAAGAAAGCAATTTGTTTAGATACACTTTGTAATGTTCAGTACCTTGTATATGAATTCTAGAATGCTCCATACTTTATATTGATAGTCATAAAAGGGACTGTCATAATTTCTACCCTAATGAGACAGTTCAGTGAAGCACAAATCAGAATGTGCACTTAGGTGGTGCCAAGATTTTTTCTTTGTTCCTTCTAGCTTTTCTCTAGGAATCCAACTCTTGCTAGTTTTGGGTGGAGATTACCTGGACCTCCCGCCTCACTTCTGTCCATGCAAACCCTTCACATCACTCTCTGCCTTTCTCACTAATTTTTTTAAAGTTTCTGAGGAAGCCTTTTAGGGCCAGGTAACACACACCTGACTCTTGCTTTGCTCTCTCAGTCTCAAATCAATAATGTGCTCACACGTCTACCTGCTCCATCAGGTCTTGTCTCTGCTAACTTAACTTCCACATCATGGCTGGTGTTGTTAAGAACTGTCAAGCTGGTTCTGACTCATAGCCACCCTGTATAGGGTTTCCAAGGAGCAGCTGGTGGGCTTGATCTTTTGATTCACAGTCCAGTGCTTATCCTACAACACCACACAAAGCGTCCTGGTAGAAATGGCAAATTTATAGCTCAACTTTTACCATCCCCATTGTTAGACATGAATTCCAATGTTGCACAAAAGACACTCGTTGAGACTAAATTACCTTGGCAAAACAAAATTTACTCCTACAAGAGGGTGTGTGCACATAGCCGTACAGAAGAGGCCAGCAGGCACGTCCAGCGGGCAGTCCACTTGGGTTTTTAATCCCGACGCAAGTCTTAAGGCTGTGTCTCACCCCATTGGCTAGGGCTTTGACCACATAATCTTTTCACTCACCCAGTTGTCTAGTTCAAATCTAAGGTGCACATTCCCTTTTTAGGAAATAGTAAAAGGAAAAAGAATGATGGTAAAGTTTCTGCTCACTTCGGGAAGCAGTCAAAGAAAAGAAAAGAGAGATCATAAAGTCTTTACTCACTTTAAGAAGTAGTAAAAGAAAAGAAAAAAAAGTCACTCGAATACAATAAATGGGATTATAATAATTTTTGAGGAAAAGATATTCATTCCACACCCATTTTGGTGACTCTCTGTGTTTTCCCACTCCAGTCTGTCAAAGGCGTTCTCAATCCACTCTTGGACACATTAACTTAGTTGACCCCTTTATTCCCTAGATACAGCTCCTCCTGCCAATCCTTAACATTACCGGAGAAGTAGAAGTGTAGTCAAACCAAACAAACGTAAACACCAGCATTGTTGGTATCTGTAATCTCCCCTCCCCCAGAGAAGGGCTACTGCTGATGGAAGTACCTGGGACCTTTACTATGTGTGCTTGAGTTTAGCAGCAGGAGCTAGAGGGAGAATTTGGATAAAGCAAGAGATGAGAACTACAGAGGAGAAGACAGTAGGTCAGACAGAGGCACTAGTAAACTTCCGGGTTGTGTAGTGGTCAGCAAGGGTCCTCAAAATGGTAAGAGCTATACTGAAAAGGTTTTCATTTCTAATGATCCTTCAAAAATACTAAATGCACCCTATATTCCTTAGAAATGCTTTGAGTTAATGGATTGTTTGAGGAAGTGTTGTTGTTGTTGTTGTTAAGTGCTGTCAGTGGACTCAGACTCATAACAACCCTCTATAGGGTTTCCAAGAAGCAAATGGTGGGTTTGAACTGCCAACCTTATGATTGTGTAGGATCAGCGCTGATCCTATAGTGCCACACCAGGAGTTCATTTGAGCTCATTTGTTTATTATCTAAACCATCTAGGATCTTTTAAGAAAGCAAGCACCCCAAAATTAAAAAAATAAATAAAATGAGTGAAACAAACCTATTGTTGGTGAAGGATTCTCTCAGATCTACTTACACGTTTTCCTCTCTGACTCATCCTTATTTGAACCGTTTCTGTGCACTTAATGAGAATAGAGTAGATCTGTGCTTCATAGGGTGTTGTTGACTGTAATCATTCATTAAATCGAGGTTTCCAAGGAATGCTAGGACCTAGGCTGACACCTGCATGATACAAACATTATATTGCATCATATACTCAGGTAACTCTTCTCTCTCGACCACCAAGAAGTTTTAGTGTTAGGTAGAGTTTTAGACGATAATTTCCTTTATGTTAGACAACAGGCTCTGTTGTTTGAACAGTGTGGTCTTTTATTTCAGTGGTAAGGAGTCCTAGTGTGGCACTGTAGGATATACACCTGACCACAAGGTCGGCAGTTCAAACTCACCAGCCACTCCTTGGAAACCTTATACAGGGTTGTTATGGCTTGGAACTGACTTGATGGTCCTTAACAAACAACAACAATTTGAGTGTAATTGAATAGCATGGTCTCAATTTGTATTGGTTGCAAAATGAACCAATAAAAGGAGTCACTAAAACAAGAATAAAATAAGAACCGTCAGAATGAATAACTTATAGTAAGCACAAGAATTGTTTAAATATTTTTTTTTTTTCCTATGTGGAGTCCTGGTATGACACTTTACAATAAGCAATGCTCTGCTAACCACAAGGTTAGTGGTTCAGACACCAGCCCCTTCTTGGAAGCCAGAGACAGGGTCACTGTGAGTTGTAACTAAGTCTATGGCACTTCACAACAATAAACAATGTGTGTATGTGTGTATGTATATGTATATATGAAACCAAATATTAAAAATCAATATTTGGTTGAAAGAGATAGTAGATTTGCACATCATCAAAAATTAGCTTTCTGATATGTAAGAATAAATCTTAATTTAAAAATATTTTTTCTCAATTTAATATCTGACATTTTAATTGTCATATTTTTTTAGATTAAGCATTATAGTGCCTAAACAATAACTGTTGAGATTGTCAGTTGCTCGACTATTTCTAAGTTTCTTACACTGCACATTGCATAAAGTAGCATAAAGAATTAATTGAGGTTAGCGCAGGGCAGGATATTTTTTGGTAATGATTTTTTCTTCAGCAGTTCTTTTCTCTTATTTGCATCTTAAATATTATTTACATTATCTGGTGTCTTTAAACTGATCATAAAATGGTACATATCTAACTCTTAAAGACACATTACATTATATGTGATGTACAACTCTAGGGCACAAATCATATTACAAACTCGGTTTTACCTTGAAGTAAAGTGTCCAGACTCTGTGTCAGCCAGTCACGAATTGCACACTTGCCCCTGGAGTGACCGTGACTATGGAGGTGGGTGAGGGGAGGCACACAAGAGTGGTGGGAGGAACCTTAACAGGTGAGGACTCTTGTTGACTGAAAGCAATACACAAGAGAAGAGATCAGAAGGCATCTGTATTCCTTATCAGCTAGCATCAATCTAGGACAGGTGTTCTGACCAGGTGAGGTGGACTAGGAAAGCCACGGCACACACAGTATTCATCAAAACATCTTTTGGTCTTTGTCTTCACTTACCTGAATTTTGAATTCTGGTGCTGTATTTTAAGCACTGGACTGCTAAACACAAGGTTGGTGGTTCAAACCCACCAGCCACTCCTTGGAAACCCTATACAAGGTCACTATGAGTCACATCTAACTCAACGACACTTCACAACAGCTTGTGGCTGAACTAGTGAGATATCTCATTACCACCTGCCATCAACCACGTGCTGAACTTTATGTGAAATGTGTGTGATCATGTGAAGGAGGATTCTGACGTCTATGGATGAGGTGCTCTATTTTCATCTTTTTTGGCAATTACACCTCACCAGTGAATTGTACCAATTTTGCTCCTGGGTACTGCAAGGAATCTGTATTTGTTCCATCTTCTTTTTTAAATTTTTTTTTTTTTTTAACTCAGCTGTATGTCATTGTTTCTTGTTAAATTTCAACTTGTCAGAATTAGCCTATGATTGTTTCTGTCAGACTGTTTTGGAGGAAGGTCCTGATTCAACCAGCTTATGCATTTTTTATCTTGAACTTTTAAATTTTTAACTCAAGCCCTGAAGTTTGTCTCTAGAAAATTCTCTACTGATTGACATCAGTCCCTAACGCACTGTCTTCATAGTTACAAAGGCAACTGTAGTTGACCCAATGGTCATTCAGCGCCTATATCTTGCTGTGCACTTAATGATATCTTGTAAGATCATTAAGTCATGAACTAGAAATCCATCATGCTCACAGTATTTCTACAATACCCCAATTTAGAAATTTTATTAGAATGAATTAATATGCTATGACTAGTTCTGGAACATAGTGACACTCCTTCCTTTTATACATACCCATAAAATATCTTGGACATAAACTGATTTTGTTTGTATTCTTTATCTCTCCTGCTCTTCACCCTTCACTAGAGATTATTGAGAGAGGCTTACTGATTTTATTCAATGATTCCTCAGTGACTGGCAAGCTTATAATTAATTTTTTTACCATCAGTTCACTCAAAGGTACCAGAGATATGGCCACTCATGGGCACAAATGACTGAGCACTAGACGATTAGCTGGCAGGTGGTTGATCTGACCCCACAAAAAGGAGCCTGGGAAGAAAGACTCGGTGGTCTGTCTCTGCAGGTTTACATCCTCAAAAGCTCTAGGAAGCATTTTGATTTTGTTTATATGGGGGTCAACATGAGTCAGAATCCACTTGTTGGTAACTAGTTACAAGGCATGTGGTTGTATCTATAAATATACATAAACACATACACATGTATATGCTGTTGTTGTTAAATGCCAGTGAGTTGGTTCCAACTGAAAGCTACCCTGTATAGGGTTTCCAAGGAGCAGTTTCAGGTTTGAAACACTAACCTTTTGGTTAGCAGTCCAGTGCTTATCCTATAGCACCACACCAGGACTCCATACACATATATGTATATATACACACAAAAACACACAAAATCACTTTTTTCACATACATAGTTTGTACTTCAATTCACTCTTGTACTTGACTATTTCATTCTCTTCAGTCCCAAAGCCATTTCCTCAACACGGAAGTTAGCATCAAAATAATAAGATCCAACTTTCTGTTGTCTTCAGTCAGATTGCTTCTAACAATGGGACAATCTGTCTTTGTTATCCTTGTTCCAAATATAAAATTTTAAAGTATTTTTGAAACATTGATTTGGATGTCTTTTGCTAGTTTCTTCTAATTATTTTACTTCAGATGTTCTTTACTGTCAAGACTTTTACTTTAAACAGTTTACCTATTTATATTTATTCCTTTTAGTTAATTTTTAAGACCCTCACTCTCTTTCATTCCAAGATTTTCTTCATACCTTTAACTTTCTTTTCAGGCCACTGACCTCCCATGAAAGAAAGCTTTCCCTGTACTTTTCCCAAATGTGCACACACACACTCAGACCCATAGAACTGTAACCTGAGAATTCTGACACCTCTCATTTATGACAATTTGCCACTCAAAATGCATCTTCTTTTACCACTATACTTGATTTTTCCTGTCACTTGATCTTCTAAAATAATATAGCATAAATTTTTTTTTTAATTAAAAACAATTCATGGAATGCTATTCCCCATAAATAAACCTTAGCAAAAAGTAAAAAATATATATATAGGTAATAGACTAGTCTTCTTTCTTCCATTGCATTTATTACATTTAGACTATTCTTTTGCATTGCTATTAGAACTTAACAAGAGCTGGTAAACAAAGCAGGAGATTCAATAATTAGAGTGAAGTTCCTAAGGTTAGTGTGACTTTTACACTTTCTTATTAAGAAGGAATATGCTGAATTTTCAACTGTGTGTGAACACAAGAATTTTGCATTACTAAAAGATTAAAAGAATTAACTAAATAAAGCACCACCCTCCAAAGCAGAAAGCGCTCAGTAGTATTGGTTATTATAAAATGAATTCATTTTTACTTCATCACTATTTTCACATTGTGAAAACCACAGGATTTTCTTTAATGAAGTATATGACTGTTTTAACAACAATAGAATAGGAATGGACACCTTTCCTTTTGTGATTTTCCTGTTCTAGTTTATGGTATTCAGGAGTCCTGGTGTGACCCTGTAGGGGAGGTACCGGACTGGTAACGGACAGCTGACGTACCAGCCACTCCTCTGAAACCCTCTACAGTGTCTGTATGACTTGGAATGGACTCAGTGACTCTTAACAATAACAACATGGTATCCTAGCATATGATTTTCAGTATCTACACTAAAACTGTTGTTGTTGTTGTTGTTGTTGTTGTTGAAATGTCCACTGCTACAGGTACATACTTATACATGAAGGCCTTATGTACTGAATTAAAAAAATACATACCTCATGCCACAGAAGAATCATTTACAAACTTACTTTGGGGTTTTGTTATGCATTGGATTGTGCCCTTCCAACACATGTCCTGGTGTGACACTGGAAGATTAAGCACTGGACCCCAGGCCAGTGGTTCAAACTCACCAGCTACTCCTTAGAAACCCTATAGGTCACTATGAGTCGGAACCGACTCGACAACACTTAACAACAACATTTGTACTATAAATTCTAACATCTATGGCTGTGGTTATAATCCCATTTGGGAATGAGTTACCTTGATCTGTTAACAAGACAAAATTAGTGTAAGTCATGTCTTAAAATCGTCTCTTTCAGCATATGAGACTAAACAAATAAGTAAAAAAGAAGAGATGTGGGAAGACACATGTGAAGCCACAAGAAGATCATCAAGAAGCCAAGGATTAAGGACCTTCCTCCCGAGATGACAGAGAGAAAGCCATCCCCTACAGGCAGCGTCCTGAATTCAGACTTGTACCCTACTAAACTGAGGAAGTGCACTGCTTGTTAAAGCCATCCACCTGTGGGATTTCCGTTATAGAAGCACAGGGTAGTTTGGGCAGCTTCCTGGAAGTAACCAGTTAGTCCTTGAGCGCTATGGTACTGATTCATGTTGAGATAAGGAGGTTAAGCCTGAGCTACAATCAACACACTGCTCCCTTCATCCAGGAAATGACAACCTCAAAGACAATGTCAGCTCAGTAAATGCTGTACCTAATATTGGACACTCTTGGTTTGCACGCTAGACCACACTCATTATCTTGACAAGATTGGCATCAGTCTGCAGATGACGCTTTGAGCAGTACATGGTACTGTTGTTGGCGGTAAGTACCATCGCATCAATTCTGACTTATAGTGACCCTGCATGGGATTTCCGAGTTGCTGCTGAACTTGTAGCCCTGTGCTCATCCTACAATGCTACACCAGGACTCCTAATATGGTACCAGACTATCTGCAATATGTCATTTAAAATTTGTCTTCTTAAGATGAGTTGTTGTTGTGTATCATTCATTCCATTCTGACTCATGGTGACCTTGTACAGTCCTTCTGAGGCTACAAATCACCATGGGAGCTGAAAGCCTCACTTTTCTCCTTTGGAGCAGCTGGTAGATTCAAACTGCTGAACCTGTGGTTAACAGCCCAACACGTAACCCACTATGCCAGCAGGGCTCCGAAGTGTGTTGCCGAGGAACAATACATACTCTGCAATAATAATTGTGGAATAAATTATGCTAATATTCTATTCTTTCTTTAGCAGATTGCTTTAGACAATAGACTTTATGATTGAAATTACAGGTTTGTTTATACTTATTAATAGGCCAGAGATAACAAATGAAAAGACAGAATACCCAGACAAATTTAAATATGCAATAAATAATAATTGCTTAGTTTTAGTATGTCGCATTCAATATACTTTAATTAATAAGTTATGTGTTGTTAACCTGAAATCCCAATTTAACTGTGAGTTCTGTATTTTATCTGGCAAAGCTCTACATAGGACTGTGAGTTATTTCCTTGGAATCAATTTAATGCAATATAATAAGTGGTCTGTCACTACAAAAAAGGTTTTATTCCACCTAAATCTTTGACTTTAATTTCCTGGACTGACAAAAAAAGGTTAATTAGTTGATATTAAAGTTGAGGATGATGGGTAATTTTGAAAACTTTCGGGAGAAGGAATGTGCTATTTTATTATACATTAATTTTGATCTGGCAGGTAACTAAAGAGATTCTTTTCCAATATTATTCAAGCATGAAATGACAAAGCTGAAAGACAGTTGAAGCAAATATCATTTTTGATTGCATAATGAGTTTTGGAAACATTATTAATAACCATTTTATCTACATTAATTACAGGCGCTTTATTTCTACTCCTGGGTTTAAGAATAGATAAAATGCTTTAAGGTTTTTTTCAATTTAAAAATGCATTTGAAATGAAATAAGGAACATAAAAATGTGAGCATACTTCAAACTAATTGTATCAGTTAAGCATAATTAAGAGTAGACTATTTTAACTAAGTGGTTTATTTATGTAAAACCACTCTGCTATGTATTCGATAACATATAACATATAACATATCATTTCATATAGGAGTCATGGCAATCCGTAGCATATAAAGGCCAGCACAGGTATCTCCCACTTTTTGAAAGTCTGCTTTACACGGCTTCATTTTTACGACAGATCTATATGAGTACCCTTTTTTTTTTTAAAAAACCAAAAGCACTCTAAAGAGGATTTGGCTTTTATGAACAAAAGATGGGCAATGCCATTGGCCTTCAGTGTGTGATTCACAGCGAGTCAGAAGGAAGCCATGTGTATGCCAGCGGCCAAACTCCTTCCATGGGAATTAGCGTCTCAACCTCAAGCTAATAGTGGTGGTTGTTGGTGTCTTGTCTGCAAACACTATATACTAATGCTATCGTAGGCTTTCTCTGCTATCTTAATTTTGTGTGTGCTTACGTAGGTTATGTTTGTGAATCTGGGAATGCACATATGAATTAATGGGGAATCAGCGCTTTCTGATAGTGGGGATATCTGTACTTGGTTTGAATCCAGGTCTGCCCACCTGAGAACCCACACTTTCAATGATGCTTCTTCCCCAAGTCCTTTCCTAGGTTAGAGCAGCAGCTGGTCTTGGTGGCAATATTCTGGATCAGTACTGGACTTTATGATCTGCCCCACACCTGGTTACTTGAGTCAGAACTTACTGGACTGCACTTAGCAACAATGACAGGAGTCAGTAGTCTTCATCCTGTCCCTCATACCCCTTGAAGTCTCCCACGCCCATTTAGAATTTTCTCCACTTACAGTTTCTATCTCTCTGTAGAGCCTCAAATTGCTTACAATTTATATATATAACATATTTTCCCAAAGGTTAGAAGAGGAATCTGAGAACAAGTGGCCAGTCTGAGTTTACATTGTTTATCAAGAACAAAAGTCCATAATATCTAACTGTATTTAAAAGGCAGCAGTAGTAACAGCAAGCATGAACTTGAATGGATTGCATTACTTTTTATTTGAAACAATATTTATTATAGAAAATGTGTTCAATGAATAAACAGTAAGTGAACACATTAATGACCTACACCAATAAATAAAATAACATGCCAGGGGAGCTCTGTTAGTGTAGTGGTTATGAGCTAGGCTGCTAATCTCACAGTCAGCAGTTCAAAGCTACCAGAGGTTCCATGGGAGAAAGATGAGGCTTTCTGCTCCAGTAAAGATTTATAGCCTCAGAAACCCTATACAGGGTCACTATGAGTCAGAACCGACTCCAGAGAACAAAACCACCACCAGTCACTAATTCCTACCCATCTAGTTTCTCCAGAAGTACTCCCTACTCTGATGTTTAACTCCATAGATTAGATGCTTCTGGTTTTGAGTGTAAAAAGTTGTTGAGAATGTACACAGAAAAACACACACCAACTCAACAATTTCTACATGTGCTGTACAGTGATGTGGCATACCTTTCCCGAATGTTGCAGCCATCCTTACCCTCCCTTTTCAATGTGTTCGTCCCCTATTGACATAAATTCACTTCCCGCTACACTTTCTGTGCAGCCTTTGGAGTCTTTGTTATCACTTTGATCCAATAGACACTTAGTGAAAAGAGTACAGTGTTCATGGCAGACTTTCTTTGTTTGTTAAGGTAGATTGTTAGCTTGTGGTTTCGCTTAAAGAAGGCTTTCGAGTTACTTAAGGTTTCAGGGTTAAAGATTACCTCAGGGCAATAGTTCCAGCATTCATTCAGCCTCAGTGACTACAGAAAATATGGATTTTTCTTAAGAACTGAAACTCTGTTACACATTTTCTGGTTCCGACTCATAGCAACCCTGTACTGGCTTCCTGAAGAAAGGCTGGTGAGTTTGAACCGTTGACCTTACAGTTCAAATGGACATTGAGGTCCAGTTTACTATCCTGCAGCACCACATTCTTTATAATTTTTCTTTTACTTTTGTATTTAATTAATTTTCACCAGTTTTGTAGCATGGAAGTTTAAGTCATTGATGACCTTTTAAATTAGCTAACATATGCATTTAATGCCATACAATTTTCTAAGCATGACTTCGGTAATATTCATCAAGTTTTGATCTGTCTTATTTTAATTATAAATCACCTTGAAATTATTTTATCATTTCCATTGTGATGGAGTTTGACCTTGGAATTCTTTAAAATTGCTTTATTTTCCCAAACATGGAGAATTTGTTAAAATTTTATTCTTCTTTTCCTACTGTTAATTTTTTAAAATGTTTTATTTTGAATTATGTAATATTTTACATGGGAGAACATTCGCTTTATATTCATCCTTTCATATATCATTTCATTGCCATGGTTACAATCCCCTCCATTCATCATCAACCAACCAAAGAGTACCTACTCTGCAAGCCTGCCTGCCCCGCCTCCCCGGTTGTCAGGTGGTCAGCACACAGCCCCTCTCCCTCTCTGGGTCTAGAGTGCCCAGCCACTCCATTTCTCCACATCATCATCTCTGCCTCCATCTCTGGCGTCACTGCTTCTCCCGGTAGGGTCCTACACTCCGCTCTTCTCCCTTGATGGTCCCAGGGACCTCTGCTCCTGGACTGCAAAGTCAATCACTTCCCCCCTTTTGCTATAAAATGTCTACCTTTACATTTCCAACCCTCACAGTCAGTCCTGATAACAATTATTCACTATTGTATCACAAGAGACTTATTCCCATCTTCTTTTATCAGCCCTACCCAGACAGATTAGATACTGCTCAGTGGAGATTCTACCTTCCTCCGCACGCTCTGGCTCTAGGTTCCCTCTTGAAAGCTTGTAAGCCAGTCATTTCTTGCCTTTGTAGGTCCCCCACCCCCACCCATTTTGGGTAGCCAATGTCCAAGTTGATCATCCCTGTCTATTCTGTGATTGGTGGGATGGGAATGATCTTTGATGTAAAGATGTGTTCCCTCTTTGAGCCACTGCATTCATCGGTGAAGGTCAAGTTCATCAAATTGTATCAGATTACTCTTTTGTTCCCTCTTCTTTCTTCTTCAGGTTGAGCTATGATCATCCAGTCATTGAAGCCAGGTCAAATGGGTATTATCTGCACATGTCGGTGTTCTTGTGCATATGCCCCTACTGTTAATATTGTTATTATAATTTGGTCAGAGACTTTATTTTGTATAATTCAATTCTTTAACTTTATGAAGTTTGCTGTATGGCTGAGTGTACAAATGATTTCTGTAAAAGTTTCATGTGCAGTGAAAACCATTTGTATTGGGTCTTTGTTGAGGACAGTCTTCTGTGTATGCCAATTAGGCCAAATTGGTTAGGGTAGACATCTTTCTTGCAGTTCATGATTTTTCCCCCTGTGTGCTTTAGTATGTACTAAGTGCGTATGTCAGAATTTCCTATTGTCATATTGAATTTGTCTATTTCACTTGATTCTGTGAATTTTTGTTGGAGATTTATAAGTAAAAGTAGAATTTTTATAAGTTTCCACTGGTATGAATTTATCATTATGAATTTTCTTCTTTATCTCTGACAATGGTTGTTGGCTTACCAGTTATTTTGTCTTGAACTAATTACAGCTACACAACTTCCTTTAATTTCAACTTTCTGTATACTTCAAAAAAAGGAAGTGTGTGTTTTTGAAGTGACCTCTGTGTTTTTTAAATGTTAAACTGAACCTGATGACTGTTCTTTTTTAGATTTCATTGAAGTATAACATACAGATGAAAAAGGGCTTATATCACATGCATGCAGCTTGATGAATTTATATGAATGGACTCTAGGGAGGAAAGGCAGACTATTCTCAGCACTCCAGCAGGCCTCTTGGGACCCTCCCACTAGTTCCACACATCTAATCAGTGTGTCCATGTCAATTAATCATTCCCTCCAACATTTCCAACTTGTATCTAGTTTTTTCTCAGAGACCCTATCTCCATGAAGGATCTTTGTCTTATTGGCACTGGGAAATTAGAGAAAATTTCACTCTTGTCTTCTTTTTGGTCTATCAATTCAGCCAATCAGCCCAAATGACTTCAGACCTTATCAATCATTTGAAGGGGAACCTGGTCCCTCTAGTTTTCCCTTTTGTTCTTCAAATGTCTCACACAGGCTAAAAACTCAGTTCCTGGTTACAACCTTCTGTTGGGCATAGTCCAGATGCTCAGTCTCTTGCCATGTTCAGAATTAACAAATGATACAAGTTGAAAGGGTAGCTGAAGAGTCTCAAGGTATCTCTGAATGTTTTAGCTCCTATTGGAACTTGCGCTTCTCTAAGTTTTGTTGACTCAGTTTTCAAAAGTATATGATTTTTTAATGTAACGAGTTATTGTCATTACAACGTTCACCTGCCATTTTACCAGGAAGCAGAAGTAGGTGTACAGCAGTAAGAAATAAAGGACTGGTCTTAATCCTTTAATTAGAATGTTTATTTTAGATTGCATAGACCCAATAAAAATTGTATAGAAAGATGGATGATTTAAAATGAAATATGTCCTTTAATGCAATGTGAGCAAAATAAACATTCTAATTAAAGGACTAAGACCAATCCTTTATTTCTTACATAGTGGTTACAATTTGGGCTGCCAACCTAAAGGTTAACAGTTCAAAACTACCAGCGGTTCCATGGGAGAAAGTTGAGGTGTTCTGCTCCCATAAAGATTTACAGCCTCGAAAAACCTGTGCCGGGTCACTATGAGTTGGAACCGACTCCATGGTGGTACTTAACAACAACAACCCCATGCAATCTCTATTCCATTCACTCTTTTCCTTCTTTTGAAGAATTTAAGTATTTTTGTCATCACTGTTTTTTGTTGTTGTTTTTTTTTTCCCTAGCTCTATTGATTTTTTTAAGCTATATATGCTTTTACTGGGAAGGATGGTGGCCATGTAGGATAAACATTGAACTGCTTGCTAACCACAAGATTGGTGGTTCATGTCCATCAGTCACTCTGTGGGAGAAAAATGAGGCTTGCTGCAAAAAAATGTAGGTCCCTCACCAACTGCTCCTTGGAAACCCTATACAGGGTCTCTATAGGTTGGAATCGACTTGAAGGCACTTAGCAACAACAACTCCAAGATTTACAACCTTGGAACCTATATAAAACTTCTCTGAGTCAATGCTTTTATTATTCTTTGAGTGGTTATCTTAAGAGTTGTCACATGTGATTTCATTGTGTACTGAAGAATGTTCTTTCATTATGTTCTGAAGAATTTTAATACTGTTAGCTACCATTAAATTAATTCTGTCTCAAAGTGGCCCCATGTGTGCGAGCAGAACTATGTCACAGGGTTTACAAGGCTGTGACCTTTTGGAAGCAGATCACCAGGGCTTCTAAGATGTTCTGGATGGATTCAAACCACCATCTTTGGACAATAGTTAGACACTTACTTGAGTCAGTCAGGGATGTTCTGAAAAATACAAGAACCTTAATAAACTTAAGCACAGTTACTCCCCTTCACCAATTTGTGTGTGTGTATGTCTATTTTTTAATTGTTTTATAATTTAGATCTCACACAATTATTAATGCTAAATCTCTTAATGTGTGTATAGATTTCCACATACATTTGCACTTTCAGTTGCTTCTCATTGTATCTCTGCATCTGGGGAACATATTTCTTATGTCTGAATCTTGCCATTAATACATCCATTAGTGCAGGTCTGCTGGTGACAAATTATCTGACTTTTTTGTTTCCGGAAAATGTTCTTATTCCATTTTCAGAAAAGATACTTTCAATGGATATAGAATTCTATTTTCTCATCTATTTTTGTTGTGTTTTGTTTCCCCCAGTAATTTAGGAGATATTTTATTGTCTTCTGATTTTCTGGCATTCTCATGAGAAATTCAGTCTTTTCTTGCTCTTTTGAGGGATAATGTGTTTTTTCTCAATTTTTTGTTTTTCAACAATCTCACTTTGATATTCCTATGTGAACGGCTTTAGTTGTTTGGTTTTTATATGTGCATTTACTTGAGGTTAGGAGAACTTTCCCAATCTATTATGTAGTATATTCTATCCATTGTGGAAACATCTCAGCTATTAACTTTTCAAATATTACCTGAATCAATTCATTATTTCATTTCTTTTAGGTTTCCTTATTATAGATTTGCTCATTATATTCCATATACAGCTTATGTTCTTTTCTAATTTGTGATTCCTTTCTTCATTAATCGGGATTATTTTCTTTTTTCTAATTTTTAGTTCATGAATTCTCTTATTAAGTGCTAATCTGTTGTTAAACCCACTTAAGGAATCTTTAAATTAAGGGTTCATTATTATATTATTTCCTTATAGAATTTCTTAAGGAATCCCTAATTTAAGGTTCATTATTGTATTCTTTCAATTATAGAATTTCTTTTGACCTCATTTTTTAATAACTTTCAATAGCCATTCAAAACATTCCATTTAAAAAAATTCCTTGAACCTATTAACTATAGTTATGTTATGCTCCTTTTTGATTATTTCATTATTTAGATGTTTTGTGGTTTATTTCAATCATTTGCTTTTTCTTTCAGTTTCAATCAGTTTTTATTTTTTTTTAAGCTTTTATTGTGCATTGAGTCATAGTTTACATGGGAGAACATCAATTTGCACTCATCCTATCGTATTCTGTATCTTTGTATTATTGCAACGATTATAATCCCCTCCATGCATCATCTTTCAACAGTATTTGCTTCTATTCTTTCTGTTTTGTGGTTTGTTGTTTTGTTGTTTGTTTGTTTGATGTTCACAAAAACACTTAGGAATATAATCATTTAAACAACCCAAGGTCACAATCCGCAAGCCTGCCTCCTGGCTGCCAGTACACAGCCTTTTCCTTTACATGAGTCTAGAGTCCTCAACTACCCTATCTCTCCATTCTCAATCAGTTTTTGTTATTTGCTGAGTCTTGCTATTTTTTATTCAATGCAGATATTATACATAAAAATGTTAGAGATAATTTAAGTTCTGAACAATCTTCTTTCCTTCAAAGAATATTTACTTTGATCCTAGTAACTATTTACTTTAAACCATCTTTTTCCAGTCCTGAGTTGACTGAAGTCTAGACTTTTGTCCCTAGGAGGGCTAGTCCTGTCAGATTCCCTCATTCCTAGAATTGAGCATTTCATAGTCCTACCTGGAATCCTGGCCTGTTTACATGGCCCCCACTCTGTGGTACAATCTGATTCCCAACTTTTGCCACTCCATCTGGAAACTCTACCTAGCTTGGCATACACTTAAGTATTGGCAAATGTTCCAGAGGAAAAATCAGGATAAATCTCATTTTCCCAATTTTGCTTCTTGAAATCCATTCTACTTCTTCTCTCTCTATCTGTTATTATTGTATGCTGTTGAATCAGTTCTAAAACATAACAACCTTCTACGGAGTTTCTGAGAGTGGCTTGTGGGTTTCAACTGCGAACCTTAGGTTTTGCACTCCGGTACTTTTGTTACTGTTATGTGTCATCAAGTTGGTCAAAGTAGAGTCAATCTTAATAACTTGGATGGGATAAAGATTTTGGGATCTTTATTTGCTGATGTGACACAACTCAAAATAAAAAGAAACAGCTGCAAACATCCATTAATAATTGGAGCATGTTGTTGTTGTTGTTGTCAGGTGCCATCGAGTCGAAACCGACTCATAGCGACCCCATGCACAGCAGAACGAAACAATGTCCGATCCTGGGCCAACCTCACTACCGCTGCCACACTTGAGTCCATCGATGATGCCA
>NW_006408738.1:1453562-1456872 GCF_000296735.1 Chrysochloris asiatica
GTGGTAGCATCGATGGACTCAAGTGTGGCAACAGTAGTGAGGTTGGACCAGGATTGGACATTGTTTCGTTTTGCTGTGCATAAGGTCGTTATAAGTCAGTGCCGACTTGATGGCACCTAACAACAACAACAACAATGAGCTACATACGTTAGACATTTTTATGTAATATTTAAGTAACAGCATCATAAAAGTAACACTGATGTTCGATGAGAGTTGTTTCATTGTTGTTAAATGCCATCAAGTCTGTTACAGCTCATAGCAACTCTGTATAGGGCTTCTAAGGATAGGCTGGTGACTTTGAACTGCCAACCTTATAGTTACCAGTCCAGTGCTTATCCTACAGTGTCACATCAGGACTCCTGTTTACTCTTAAAGGGAGACTACTCAGATTTGAATACAGCTCTGGGAGCCTGCCTTTGAACATGAACTCTACTGTGCAAATGAAAACTTGTATCCACCTTATTGTAACTCCACATCAGTCTCCTGATTTCTCCGAGTCTCAGCTTGGGGATGGGTGTTGTCAAGTCAATTGAGAAGCACAGCAAACCCAGGTAATGAAATACAACTGTCCCATAGGAGTTTCTTGGCCATAGCCTTTACTGAAGCAGATCCTAAGGTCTTTTTCCCTCAGAATGACTGAGGAGGCATGAACTACCAGTCTGTCCAGTAGCTGCTGAGCACTCTAATCATTGTGCCACCAGGATCCTTGAGTCTCGGTGAACTCATCTGTAAAATGGAGGGCTGTTGGGAGGATTCCCTGAAGTGGTATAGGTGGAGCTTTGTAAAGGAACGCCTGTCTCCAGCACATCCCGGTCATCTCTCCTCCTGCCTGTCTTGGTTCGCCTCCCAGCGGCCATCCACTCATCCCTAGATACAATGGCCACGGCAAAGGTCAGAACTTCTGGTCCCGGTCAGCAGTTGTAACTACTATTTCTGGAATTCTCTATGAGGCCCTACATGGCCCTGTCTGTAAGAATCTCCTGTTCTATGTATTAAATCCCTAGATTCCAATCTAGGGTCTTTTTAGGTTGTTTAATCATTTTCCTTTCCTCTGCTTATAATTTCTGTATTTCTATTTCTCCCCCTCATCCTGCTTGAGTGGTGATTCATTTACACGTTCACTCATTCATTTCTCCAAATTATGTTGTGGGCAGAATTCTACGATAGCTCTCAAGATTCCCAACTCACAATGTGCCTGTCTTATACAGTCTACTCCCCTTGAGTGTGGTGAGTCTCACAAACCACAGGAGTCTTCTAAAAAGGATGTTCTAGAGGTCAGAGAGAGTCAAAATGGCAGTAGACATTGTCGAATTGGCCTTCAATTAACAAACTGCCACTGTTTGGAGGGGGTTCAGTGACAGAAAATGACAAGTAGCTTTTAGGAACTGAGAGTCACCCTCAGCTGATGCCAGTAAGAAAGAGATTCTTAGTCCTACAAGTGCAGAGAATTGAGTTCTGCCAACAACTACACGATTCTGGAAGAAAATTCACAGCTGAAAATGGAATGCAGCCGGATCAACAGCTCACTGCCAACCATGCCATATGCTCAGCAGAGGCCCCAGCTGAACCTAGTATGGGCATCTGAGCTACAGAAACTGTGAGCTAATGACCACGCATTTGTTTTGTGGTAGTTTTATGAGTTAGTCTGTGGCAATTTTCTACATAGCAATAAAGAAGTGAACACAGTTGCCCCAGATTCCTTTTAATTTGTCTCTGGGCCTGAGTTAGAACCATTCATGTGCCTACTGGAAATGCTCTCTACCAGCACTAGTGGCCCTATGTTCCCTCAATGCATAGCCAGAAGTCTTCCTTTCCTGGCCATGCACAGGTTTTCTCTTTGGAATATTGTTCCTGGGAGAGTCTTCCCTGATGATATCCCGGGCTCTGAGTCCTTGTTTGGTCTTAAACATCTGATTCCTTAACCAATCTCTGTATTGTTTGATCTCCTGCCTGTTTCATTTTGGTCCACAAACTTGACATCTGTCCTTACCATTTACTAGTCCAACTAGTTTCCTGATTTAGGTCAAAGTTCCCTGCTGCTGCTCTGAGACTGCTGTTCAAGAGTGCTTCACTGAGTCTCTAAAATCATCTGGTTGTTCTTGTGTGCTGTTGAATTGGTTCTGACTCATAGAGGTCCTGTTTAGAGTTTCCAAGAGTGATTGGTGGGCTTGAACTGCCCTCCTTGCAGTTACCAGTCCAGGGCTTATCCTACAGTGCCACACTGGGGTTCAACATAATAGTTTTATTAATAAAAGTCAACATATGAATAATGCTTCAAAAACCATGAATAATCAGTTAATTAGCAAGAGATGAAGATCTTGGGCTCTGTGGGATAAGCCCCCAGCTGCAAAACACAGCTCAGGGGTTTGAAGCCATCCACTGCTCTGCACGAAAACTATGAGGCTTTCTGCTTCAGAAAACCTATATAGGGTCTCTATGATTCGCATCTGACTCAACACCACTTAACAACAACATAGACCTTGAGCCTTTCAAGAAATGTCTAAGATTTTGCAAATGCCAACAATTTGGGGTATACTGAACATAAATTCTGCTTTGCTGGGACTAGACCTCCGTTGATAAGGTGGGCTTCAAAAAATGCCGCCTCCAAAGACACAGCTTCACACTCTTTACTACTGCGGCCTCTCACCCTGCCTTGCTCATCCCGCTTTGCAGCCACTGTGTTGGGTCTGAGGAAGGAAAGAACATCATCCTTGGGAGTCTGGACTTTAAAAAGTTCTTAGTAGAGGCAGGAGTCAGGTAGGAAGGTAATATTTATCTTCTGCAAAAATTTAAATCAGTCATCTCTTACTTTCTAAGCTACTAATGCCCTCATTTGTAATTGTTCCTGCAATATCATTTTCTCTCTCCTAGTGCCCTACTTCCCCTCTGTCTGCGCCTTCACATTTACCTGTTTATGTCCATAGAGGAAAATCCCACACTCATCTCAGGTGATGACTTAGCTTTCATTTATAATGTCTTTGGGAAAATATGTGATGGTTCATAGGGTAAATGCTGCATAAAATAAATTGCATGACAATTTGATAAGAAACAACATTTTTGAAAAATAGTTGCTACTTTGAAATTCAAAACAACTTCTTTTGTATTGTTTTGAGGAGGAGATAGTGTTCTAAGACAACTGAAATTAATGATGAAGAGGATAAACATTCTTGCTAAAAGCACTGTAGCACAGAAGTCTTTCTGGGAAAATAATGTGATAGTGATACTTTTTTTTTTTTTTTTTTTACAAGTAAGTCACATTGAGACACATCAGCTCCTGTTAAAATAATGTAAGGGTAGCATGAAAATTAGA
>NW_006408738.1:1457345-1461603 GCF_000296735.1 Chrysochloris asiatica
CTGCCTGCTGTTGAAGCCAAGACTCTCTCCTTCATCTCTGTCTTTCTTTTCCTTACAGTGTGCATACTCTTACATTCTGTTCATGGCAGAATGTGGGGAGAAAATCATTCATGAATTTCATTAAACCTTTAGGAAGCTGACTCTGCAGACCATTATGTCATCTATAGGCTCTCTAGGAGTTGGTACTGACTTGGTGGCACCTAACAACAACTTTTCAGACCAAAGTTTTAAAATGAATTGCTCAAAACAGCAGCTTAAACTTTTGTGTGTTATGTGTATATGTGAAAACAACAATAAAAAATCATTTAGCTTTGAAATTGACTAAAATTAATTACCCTAAGTATAAATTTATTAGATTGCTAGTCCTGGTGTGGCACTGTAGGATAAGCACTGGACTGCTAACAGCAAGGTTAGAGGTTCACACCCATCAGTTGCTCCTTGGGAACGGTATACAGGATCATTATGAGTTGGAACTGACTTGATGACATTTGACCACAATAAATACAATTCATGGGTTAGCAACGGGAATGGTTGGAAAATTAGAACTTGGATCAGGCTGATCACAGATGAACCATAAAGGTCAATATGCTGATGGACTAATTTCAAGAAGATTCATGGTTACTGTGGATAAATTATATTTATGTTTTCACTATCCTTTTAGCTGTCTTAATTCGCATTGATTCAACACTAGACACTGGTGTCTTCCCAGGCTACATGAGTGCTTGCACAAGGAAGAAGTAATGGAGAAGAACCTAGAAGTCAGAAACAGGGACGGAGTCACTTTGCATTGGCCCATGATTGTATTTCTAAGAGTCGCTGAGGTAGTTTATTTCCTTAGGTTGCTTGCAAGATTACTTTAAAAGTGAAAAGCCCCCTGTATCTTAGAGAAACAACTAACACAGAGCTGGCATACACGGCGTAATTCAAATCTGTGTCTCCCCAAACCTGCAATTCTTTTTACATTTCAATAACTTTGAAATGAGTTTACAGTTTACTTTTAAATGTACCAAAAGTAATTTACTTGGGACTGCTGAACAGTTTAGCTCGGAGTAGATTTGTTAGGCCAGGTTCTGAACCACTGAGTAAGAAGATTTGTAATGGGTTTGCTGACATATTCTTAACCGGATCGCACACTAAATGGTCATAATTATTCTTCAGTTATTTTCAGTACTCAGGTATCATTTTGATGATTAATATAAAAACTCTGGTTCTGTTTCCCCTTTAATCATAGAAAGCTGACTTTTTTTGAGCTATTACATTTTTAAAGATTTTCTTTTAGCCCTTATAGGAAAAGTAAAGGAAGATGTGTAGTTCTGTCTGTTTCGGTGATGTTAAGTCCCAACTCAAAGGAGGAAGGCAGTTGCTGGGGACTGGGCGCGTCACAGGCTGTCTCCAGTGGACACTGTTAGCTGGAAAGGGGCTGTCTTCTCTATGAGCTCCTTCTTACCCTTCTGCTTTGCCATTCCTGACCATTCCCACTGCCTTTTGGAATGTAAACTCATCTGGGGCACCATTTTAGTCATTTCCACAAGTCCATTCCCAAACTTACTGCTCTATTCTTAACTGCATTCTTCTTCTCCAATTGGTACTTCCCCAAGGCCATCTCCACTCTGTGCTCCACAGTCTTGCTGGGCTTGGATCTCTCACCCCACTTTAGCGGATGTCCCTCCACAAACACACATCACCTTATACATACTACTGTCAAGTGCTGTCCAGTCGGTTCCGATGCCTAGTGACTCTGTGCAGGATTTCTGCAACTGGAAGGTTTGCACCACCGTCCCTGAAGTCAGCAATCCAATGCTTACTGCACCACACCAGCTATCTATTGCTGTTATGTGCTGTTGTTCCTAAATGCCATCGAGTCCATTCCTACTCATAGTAACCCTGCATAGGGGTTTCTAGAAGCGAATGGTGGATTTGAACCATCCATCTAGAGATTTAAGCTGACCTTGTGGTTGAGTGATTATCCTAAAGCACCACATCAGGACTCTGAGATATTTATTGTTGTTGTTAAGTGCCATCGAGTCGGGATCCAACTCAGAGCAACCCTGTACAGGACTTCCAAGGAGCAGATGGTGAATTAGAACTGCTGGCCTTAACGGCCCACACCACATTGCAGTTTACCGCATTAACTGGCAACGCCACACCAGAGCTATTTATTAGGGCAAACTAAATAGCTGTTATTTATTTTAATGTAATCCAGCACTTTGATTGCCTGCTTTGGGAAAATGTCTCTCCAGCTGATTTAACCAAGACAGATAACCTACAATTTCTGCGCATCCCTGACATGATTACTTGTACTTCCTACTCATTAGAGTGAGGCATTAAATGACAATCCTGGACACTTCTTGGTTGCATTTGCTATGACGTCATGTGTGTCACTGCAAGACACACTTAGAATTTAGAGCAGCGGCAATAGTGAAATGTGGAGATATATATGTATGCATTTTCATCTGTAGTATGTAATTTGTAAACCCATATTTAGAAGCATAAATATTTAACTTAAGAAGTATAATAATGATGCTCATCTATGGGTTATTTGCATTTTGGATGAAATAACATATAATGCATATGTACATATTATTTTAATTAATGTTATCCAAAACTCTGATTCCAACTCCAAATCTTAATAACAAATTAAAATAAGATTTCTGTGGAAATTCTCTGTTAACAGATTTTTATTCTTATTTTAAAAGAGTTACTCCTCTCTTTATTAAAAGTATTGTTCTTTCTTGCAAATCCTACTGAAGTCCAAGATCTTTATAACATGCTGGGACTATTATCTGCCTGACAAAAAAATACTACAAGTATAATTAGCAGATCCTATTCTGAAGTGCAGCCAGCAGACTTAGAGATTCGTAGGCTGCTGGGAATTTACAATTGTGTTGTAAACCATGAAAGAAGAGTTTGGAGAAAAACAAAATGCCTTGATATTATGAATCTATTTCCTTTTTTTTTTTTTTTCTTGAAAAGACTGTCCTACTAAAAATGGGAACGGTGATACTGAAATACAATTGTGGAAGAATATGCATTTTAAGAAGCTCTGGTTTTGTATTTCACTTCATCTAGATCACCATTTATGTCACTGTGATTTGGATATTTTATATGCTGCATCTCAAACAGACTCATGAATAATCATCTCTGTACCAAAGAATAACACTAAATGTATCATCGGAACTTCTGTAAACATGAAAGTGGTAACCCGTCAGAAATGCCTTCACTTACACTGCAGCATGCTGACTATTATGCCCTCGCATTAGTTCTGACTCACTGAGACCCTATGTGGGCTTTCTGAGGAGTGACTGATGGTTTAGACCACCATCCTTGTGGTTAGCAGTCCAGTGCTTATCCCACATTGCCACATGGGGACTCCATTTAGCTGACAGGATATACATAAGTGTATGCAGTGGTCTGCGGGCAGTTCCGCGGTCAGTGCTACTATAAATAAGGCACAGAAAGTTTGAGAGAGAACCCTAAATTATAGCTAAAGGAGGTCTAGCCTGCAGATGACTTGTGGGTTAGGGTCTGACATCATGTCCTGATGTAGTTTCCTAGTCCCTGGATTGAGCCCTGAAAAAGCAAACAATCTAGACTATACCAGGAAGTTGAATGCTCTGCAACCCACCAGCTGGAAATCCCACTAGACTCGAAGGGAACTCAGGCTTGAGCTAGCAGCTTTGTCGAGGCATCCAGTCTGTTCTGGCATGTTCTGTGGATGTCCTCATTTGTAACTGGACACTGGAATGGATGGCTGCACTGAAATATGTCAGGGTAGCTTTTGAAGGCTCTCATTTTGTTCTTTCTGCTCTGCTGGGGTTTTGTGTAGTAGTGTGTAGAATACTTGCTGTAACCAGAACACATTTTTACATGTGATGAAATATCAGTGATGACCCATGATGATCAGTCTTTCTTTTGGTGATAATTTCTGTCTTGGTAATAAAGAACCACTTCCATTTAATGCCATTATTCAGCCAGTCATTGATGAAACCAAGCACGCTGAGAGATGGGTGTCTAGGGAAGGCTTATTGTTTCTGGTCTTGAATGTTAGCGGCCAAAGCTTCAACCCCTTCTCTCCATGGAGTGTGCCAGGGCTCCATCAGTGAGAAGCTGGAACAGTATTCACCAGGTTCTGTGAGCTATGCGAGGGAGAGAGGGACTTTTCTTATAGCAGATGACGAGAGCATCTTCTATCTACAGAGGTCTGACTTTTATGTGTGCTGTAGACCTTCAGCTATATTATTTTTTTGATTGTGTTTTA
>NW_006408738.1:1462946-1464852 GCF_000296735.1 Chrysochloris asiatica
CTGTTGCCACACTTGAGCCCATCGATGCTGCCACTTGGTCAATCCATCTCATTGGGCTCTTTCTCTTTTTCTCTGACCCTCCACCTTACCAAACATGATATCGTTCTCCAGAACCATATGAGGGGCCTTTAAAAAGATCATGGAAAAATGGAATTAAAAGAAATGGAATTTTCCACAAACTTTTTGAAGCTTCCTTGGATTCATATTCTACTGATAGAAGCAAAAACTGTAGTTGTCAAAATTCATAGATTTTTATATATTATACTTTATAGATTTATAAAATGTGTTTATTTTATGATGATGTAAATCTATATATAAATTGCATGTGTGTAGTCTTAAACTGATATTGAATCTGACAACAAATTAACAAATTAATTTACATAATTTTAGCTTTTCAGCTTGAGCTTTCTTTCTTTGCTGCCCATTAGGAATCACATTTTACAAGTGACTGAGTCTTTATAGAGAATTACTTTTTACATAAACCCAAATGTACTCCATAATATTGAATATTAAGTAAAAAAAAAAAATAAACAAATCATCTAAAGTTTGATTGTGTTTAATCCAAAGCTGGTTAAAAAGCTTTAATTAAATAATTCAACTAATGGAATTAAAAAAAAAAAAACTGAAGTTTTTCAAGTTTTTAGTAAATTGCTATTAGAAAGAAAATATTATAAACAGAAAAGTAGTACAATTTATTCCTACAAATGCAATAAATGAAAGGAATACATTGAACTCTTTGAGATGACATGTTGATGTTGGGTGCTCACAGGCACCCTGTGTCCCACACAACACAACACTGGCTGGTCCTGCATCATCTCACCATCACTGGGACGTTTCCAAAGTTCAATTCTGCAGCCACTGTGTCAACCCATCTGGTTGAGGGTCTTTCTCTTTTTAGCTGACCCTCTACTTTAACAATCAGGATGTCCTTCTTCAGGGATGGATCCCTCCTCATAACAGTTCCAGAATACTTGAGATAAAGTCTTATCATCCTGGCTTCTTAGGGATATTCTGGCTGTACTTCTTCCAAGACAGATTTGCTCATTATTCTGGTAATCATGGTATCTTCAAGAGTCTTTGCCAACACCATAATTCAAAGGCATGCAGTCCACTTCAGTGTTCCTTAGTGATTGTCTAGCTTTCCCATGTATAGGATGGGATTGAAAACCACATGGCTTGGGTCAGGTGTATCTTAGTCCTCAAGTGGCATCTTTACTTTTAAATACTTTAAGATGTCTTTGACAGCAGATTTACCCAGTGCAATGTGTCATCTAATTTCTTGATTACTACTTCCATGAGCGTTGGAATCAAGTAAAATAAAATTAGCAATTCCAGTCATTTTTCCATTTACCACAATGGTGCTTCTTTGTCCAGTTGTGAGGATTTGTGTTTTCTTTATGCTGAGGTACAATACTAAAGGCCATAATCTTTGATCATCATCAATAAGCGCTCCAAGTCCACTCAACTGTCAGCAAGGAAGGTTGTGTCATCTGCATACGTTGTTGTTATGAAGTGCTGTTGAGTTGGTTCCAATTCATAGTGACCCTCTATAGGATTTCCAAGACTGTAATGGTAACAGAAAGCCTCATCTTTCTCCTACTGGGCTCGAACCACCAACCTTGTGGTTGGTAGCCCAATGCTTATCCTATAGAGTCACAGAGCTCCTTTTAATGAGTCTTCCTTATACTCTAATACCATGTTATTCTTTATAAGTCCCGTTTTGGACTTTTTGCTCAGCACACAGAGGGAATAAGTGTGGTGGAAGCACACCGTCCCTTATTTTAAACGATGCAGCCTTCATTGATTCTGTTCAAATGGCTGCTTCCTGTGTATGTGAGTATAAGGCAATGTTACGGCAACCCATTCTTCCCAATGTTATCCATAATCGGTTATATCCATACTGTTG
>NW_006408738.1:1464952-1466102 GCF_000296735.1 Chrysochloris asiatica
TCGTTCCACGGCCTCTCCTGAATCCAGCTTGAACCTCTGGAAGTTCTCTGTCAATGTATGATTGTAGCCGTTTCTGTATTACCTTTAGCAAAACTTTGTTCGCTTGAGATATCAAAGAGATTGTCCGATGATTTCCGCATTCCGTTGGGTCACCTCTCTTTGGAACATAACATGTATGAAATACGAATCTAAGAAAATTATAAGACATCAAAAATGAAAAGGAATGAATAAAGATAGATATTTTATGTATTTGTATGCAGAGGAAGACTGTCCTGGCCATTGGGAATCAAATGGTTATAAATTATTTTAGTTACTATGCAAGAAATGGCACATTGAAAAGAAATGGCATCACATGCATCTCAAAAAGACCAAGCACTTTCAATGATAAGATAATAGCCTTATGTCTACAAGGAAAACCTGGCATGATGTTGTAGGATAAACACAGGACTGCTAGCCATCAGATTGGATGTTCAAACCCACCAGCTGATCCTTTGAATTCCAATACAAGGTTGCTATGAGTCATAACTGATTTGATGACACTTAATAACAAGGAACTCTGGTAGCATAGTGGTTACAAATCGGGCTACGAATCTCAAGGTCAGCAGTTCGAAACTACCAGCTGTTCCGTGGGAGAGAGATGAGGCTTTCTGCTCCTGTAAAGATTTACAGCCTCGGAAACCGTGTACAGGGTTGCTATGGGTCGGAATCGACTCAATGGCACTTAACAACAACAACAATAACAAGGGAAAATGTTAATACAAAAATCAACAAAAATCATTCAAATTTAAACAACTACTAATAACAAAGGTGAAGAAATTGATGATTTTTACCAACTTTGAAGTCTGATAATGATCAAGTATGCTATCAAGTTACATTGATAATTATTGGTTATTGGAACACAAAAGTTGGTAGCAAAGAAAGATCAGTGATTGGAAAATATGGCCTTAATGATAGAAATGGTGAGCTCTCATGTAGAATTTTGCAAGGTCAAAAGGAAAGAACATGCAGAGCATTTCTCAAGCTAAGGACCTGAAGAAAAAAATTCAAGCTTTGACTTTCAATATTGAAGGGTTCTGGTAGCGTAGTGGTTACGAATCGGGCTGCGAACCTTAAGGTCAGCGGTTCGAAACTACCAGCTGCTCCGCGGGAG
>NW_006408738.1:1466602-1471098 GCF_000296735.1 Chrysochloris asiatica
TAATTTAAAAACAGCTGCAACAGTACTTTAACAGATGATTTGCAAAGAACATGGAACAAGGGATATAATTACTGATGTCCAATGGATCTTGGCTGAAAGCAGAGAATACTAGAAAGTTGTTTACCTGTGCATTATTGACTACACAAAGGCTTTCGATTATGTGGATCCTGACAAGCTATGGACAACATTACGAAGTATGAGTATTCCAGAACACTTAATTGTCCTCCTGAGGAACCTGTACATAGACCAAGAGGCAGCTGTTTGAATGACACAAGGAAACATTGAATGTTTTAAACTCAGGAAACGTATGTGCTGGGGTTGTATTCATTACCATACATACTCAGTTTGTATGCTGAGCACACAATCTGAGAAGCTGGGTTATATGAAGAAGAATGAGTTCTCAGGATTGGAGGAAGACTCATAAACAACCTGCGATATGCAGATGACACGACCTTGCTTGGTGAAAGCAGAGAAGACTGTAAATACAACTCACATTGGCACTGTAGGGGTCAAAGACCTCAGCCTTTGGTATGGGATGCACCTCAATGTAAAGAAAACAAAACTCCTCACCACTGGAGCAGTAAATAATATCAGGATAAATGGAGAAGATTGAAGTTGTCAAAGACTTCATTTTGATGAGATCAACCATCAACACTCATGGAAGCAATAATCAAGAAATTAAACCATGTATTACATTGAGTAAATCTGCTACACGAGATATCTATAAAGTATTCATGACCAAAGATGTCAGTTTGAGGACTAAGGTGCACCTGACCCAACCCATGATATTTTTAATAACCTCACATTCATGCAAAAGTTGGACAGTTAACAAGGAAGACGGTAGAATAATTGATGCATTTGAGTTACAGTGTTGGAGGAGAATACATATGTTTGCTGAAAGTGAAAAGGACTTAAAATATTTACTGATGAAGATAAAAAATCCTCAACCTTCAGTATAGGTTGCCTTTCAATGTAAAGAAAATGAAAGTCTTCACAACTGCACAATAAATAACATCAAGATAAATGGAGAAGACTGAAGTTATCAAAGACTTCATTTTGCTCGAATCAATCATCAACACTCATAGAAGCAGCAGTCAAGAAATTAAATGATGTATTACATTAGGCAAATCTGCTGCACAAGAACTTTTTGAAGTATTTAACAGCAAAGATGTCAGCCTGAGGACTAAGGCATGCCTGAACCAAGACATGGTATTTTCAATAACCTCATATGCATGCAAAAGTTGGGCAGTGACTAAGGAAGACCGTAGAAAAATTGATGCATTTGAGTTAAGGTGTTGGAGGAGAATATTAAAAGTGCCATGGATTTCCAGAAGAACAAACCAATCTATGTTGGAAGAAGTATAGCCAGAGTGCTCCCTGGAAGCCAGGATGGTCAGACTTTGTCTCTCATACTTTGGACATACTGTCAGGGGGGACCAGTCCCTCGATAAGGACATCATGTGTGGTAAAGTGGAAGGTCAGAGTAAAAGAGGAAGACCCCCAACGAGATGGATTGGCACCATGGTAGTAGCGATGGACTCAGGCATAGCAATGGTTGTGAGGTTGGCCCAGGACTGGGCAGTGTTTTGTTCTGTTGGGCATAGGGTTGCTATGAGTCGGTACTGACTCGATGGCACCTAACAACAACAACAAAGTACAACTTCTGAAAGCTATAATTGTGGGAGTTGCAGTTTACTGTGTTGGACTGCAAAGTCGGTTTGAACTATAAGGTCAGTAGTTCAAGCCCACCAGCCACTCCTTGGAAGTCTTATACATGATCACTATAGGTTGGAACCAACTTGATGGCACTTACCAGTAACAACAACAAGCATATATCTATGTGGCAAAGTAGATGGTCAGCTAAAGGAGATGGGATAACAAAATGCTGCAATGATGGTTTTCAGCATGCTAATGATTGTGGGGATGAGGATGGTGCAGCTCTGGAGAGGGTTGACTTGTGTTGTAGACAGGGTTGCTATGAGTTGGAATTGACTCAACTGCTAATAAAAACAACAACAAAAAAAATACCATTCGAGAATATACAACCTAGAATCTGCTACGAAAGATGAAAATGCTTAGAGGACAATAAAAATCACCAAGTACTCACTTGTATTTCAAAAGGCCCTTGGCACATTTCTAAAAGTTTGACCAGTTGGACAGAGGAGCAAACACAGTGCATGTCCAGGGAACAGTTTGTTAGAGCCTTGGGCATATGTAGAGAGATACTGAGAATTGGAATGGGAAATGTTTGGTGCAGTTGAAGCCTGAAGTATAAGATGGATGTGCATCATCTGGCCTTACTGGTAGCCAAGTGCAACTTGTGAATGTGTTAACCATGTGCTTATATGAGCAGAATGCTGCTTTAGGAGATCATCTGGCATCAGATAGGATTAATGGCTGTCATGGGAAATGAAATAGAGAGACCAGTTAGGAGACTAAAATGGACTACCCAATGAGGAACACTGAAGTCGGTCTTTATCATGAGTGAATGTGTATGCAGTGTCTGCAACAAGGCTGTCCTACTGAGGAGTGAGAGATTTCTGAACCCCTTCCAGCTCTCTGCTCCTCAATAATCTCCCTACACAGTGATGCAGCAGGAGACAGCAGTGACCCCACTGCGAGTTGACATTCCTCTTGTTGAGTGCTGTCGAGTCCATTGCAACTCACATTAGCACTGAAGGGGCTTGAGGGACAATGGGTGGGTCTGAACTGCTGACCCTGCAGTTAGCAGTCCAGTGCTTATCCTACAGCATCACATCAGGACTCCTTGGACAAGAGGTATTGAAAAATGTGGCCAAGATCTAAAGACATGGGTTTTAGAGAGCAGGATGAATCAGAGATTCCTTGGAGAATTCATTTCAGGGAGTCTGTGAGAATGGAGCTGACATTAATAGAAATTGGGAGGTGAGGAGTGTATGTTTGTTTAACAGAATGTTCAGAGCTGCAAAAATTACAAAAGAACAACAACCAAATATAAAGGAAACACTTCCAATGAAGCACATGTATTGAAGGATATTGAAGGATATTAATGGAGCTTTCTGGATAATTGGTAAGAAGAGTGCTTCGTACACGATAAAAGACCATCTTTTGCCCTCCTCTTTCCCTCATGTTTTTTGCTAAAACTGTGTGAGCCTAGACAACATTATGCAAGAGATTCTTTGTTTAATATTATTTTCCCACTGAAATAAATTGTAAATAGAAGTTTATTTTTTTACAGTTTATATGAGTTGTAAAAAATAATGTAATTTTGTTTACAACACTACTAGAAAAACGTGACAAAAAAGGGAAATATGCCCATGAAGGTCCTTATTACTTCAAGTAATATTGCCCCTGCGTTTTGTCAAAAAGAATGTTAGGTAATTTTAAGTTTAGTTAACTCATTTATTTAGAAAAATTCAAATGCAGGAAAGTTGCCAGAATATTACAATGAATTCCCACATACAGGTTACCTAGAGATACATGCTGCTAACATTTCCCACATTTACCCTTTCTCTCAGATACTTCTGGTGTGGTGCTGTAGGATCAGCATTGGAATTTGAGCCACAAGCTCAGGAGTTCAAGCCCACCTTATGCAGGACTGCTATGAATCGGAACCAACTCGATGACACTCAACAACAACAATAACAATATACCGATATGAATGAGTCCTGACTTACGTGTTGCGCTGCTAACTGTTAAGTCAACAGTTTGAAGCCACCAGTCCTCCTGTGGTGATTTATAGATTTAGAGCTGCATAAACCCTATACAGGGTAACTCTGAATTGGAACTGACTGGACAGTACTTAACAACAACAACATATCTACATAACCACATTTATTTTTTTTAATCATTTGAGAGTAAACTGCATGGATTATGACCTCTCATTACTAGATAGTATCTTAATGTAAAGAAAGACATTCCATTACATGCAAATTCTTGTTGAAAGAAAGAAATGCAAGGAGATGGGAAGGAAGGGAGAAAGGAAAGCAGACAGTAAAAGAAAGAAACAACATCTTACTTACAGAGCGCTTTTCTCCATGTGTCTATGGGAACTTCTGAGGGAGATGGAGATGTGTTAACGTGTCCTGCCCTGGTCTTAGGGCCTGTGAGCCTCATAAAGGCTACACTAAGTTTAAAGAAGGAGTCCTGGTAGCATAGTGGGTTATGATGTGGGCTGCTAGCTGCAAGGTCAGCAGTTCAAATCAACCACCCACTCTGTGGGAGAAAGACGAAGCTTTCTGCTCATGTAAAGATTTATAGCCTCAGAAATCCTATACAGGGTCTCTATGAGTTAGAACTGACTCAACGGCACACAATCACCACCACCAAGTCTAACGACCCATATTTCTAAAGAATAATTTTGAATAAAAATGATTGTTCCTCTTTAGACCCTAATTCCTATGAAACATGTGACTCCAATATATCAATCAATACACTAGGTCATTACAGCAATTCTGTATAAAACATCTCATCATACTTCTGTATATGTTGTTGTTGTTGTCAGGTGCCAATGAGTC
>NW_006408738.1:1497248-1505654 GCF_000296735.1 Chrysochloris asiatica
TTTTTCAGGTAAGCATCTTTCACTTTGCAATATTCATTTTAAGATTCATGCATGTTTTTATCACTTGTTAGATCATTTCTTTCTGTCACTGAATAGTAACACTTCAGTTGCTGATAAGTGCCCTTCTGTCAGATCTGACTCATAGCCACCCTGGGTAGGGTTTCCACAGAGCGGCAGTGTGTATTACACCGTTAATTCATTCATTCACCTATTGAAAGATATCATAGTTGCTTCTAACTGGACAGTTATGAATAAAGCTTCTCTAAATATTCATGTGCAGGTTTTTAGGTGGACATATGTCTTCAGCTCATTTGGGCTGATACCTAGGAATTTGACTGCCGGATTACATGGGAAGCCTCCATTTAGCTTTGTAAGAAACAGACACATAGTGGTCTCAAAGTGGTCGGACCATTTTGTATTTGCACCAGCAATGAATGAAGTTCCTGTGGCTTCATATCTTTGGTGTTGCCCGTGTCTTGGATTTTAATCATTGTAATAGGTGTGCAGTATAGTGGGTTAAATGTTGGACTACTGATCGCAAGGCTGGTGGTTCAAACACACTAGCCACAGTGCGTGAAACCCTAAGGAGTAGCTGTACTCGGTCCTACAAGGTTACTATTGAGGATGAAATTTCTCGAGGAAGGAATGAGGTAGGCTGAAATACATCAAAAAGAATAAAATCTGCTAAAATCATTGTCAACAATTTTGCTGAGAAAAACTAAAACTAAAGTTGTCCCAAAAACCTTGGACTTCAAAAATAACTCAAAGAACCCAATTCATACCTTGAAATCCTCTGATAAGTTATCCCTTGGTCCCTTATGAAACCTTGAAGTTGGTTTTCAGAAACTTCTGTAGTCACAACCAGCTTGAACCTGATCCCGATCATGCACAGAATCTCCAAACCCAACCTAATCCAGAAGGGGACAGTGCTCAATCCATGCCATAATAAGTGAAAATCAACATCCCAGAAGCCTTTGCAGCAGAATGCATATTGCAGAAAAACTGGAAACGTCCCAAATGATCATAACCACTCCCAGTAGCTCAAATGCCTGGAAGGACTGCCCAGTTTCTTTGTGCTCCATTGTCCTCATCCTCATAGCAAAAAGTAAACTGCCCTCTTCAAAACTTGGACATGGGGTCGTGTTGTGCCCTGACTTGACCCACCACACCTCTGCTATCAGGGTACTTTACCTTCATAAATAAATATCTTGTGAGATGCATAAACTCTGTGCCTAGAATACTTTTTGAAAATATGTGGCTTTTCTTGTATTTCACCATCATTTCAAAGACTATACTTTTACCATTGAATTTGCTTTGGTCCTTTGTCAGACATCAGTTGGCACTATATTTACCTATTTCTGGACTTGATGATTCTATTTTTAATCAGAATGTTTATCTTGTCAGCTAACATATAATAAATGTGTGAAAACCTATAATTTTGTATCATCTAATTTTGGCATAACATTCCAAAGAATAATGTACATAACATTTGTCTTATAAAAGTATTCATTGAAGTAAAATATTCTGAATGGAATGTCCTTTTTTATATGAAAATCATTTTAATTGAGAATGTTTTCCAAAAAGTAGTATTTCCTCTGAATTTATCAGGTACCATAGCACTAGTAGAACAATTATTTTCTCCTTTAAAATCTTTCGATTTCCAGAGAAGAGTCAATGAAAGGTGCCAGGAATTTTAAATGTATGAACGACAATACTATACAGAATACTGCAGGTAATCTTGTGAAAAACATTAAAAAGAATAATGCTGTACTGAAATCGTCTTACCTAAATTGATTAAAATATGTGACTATTTTTTAACCATGATTATTTTGTTTATCTATATGACTTTTTAAGAAGTCTTGGAGTAGCACTATAGGATAAGCACTGGACTGCTAGTCACAAGGCCTGCAGTTCAAATGCACCAGTCACTCCTTGGAAACCCTTTACAAGTCGTTTTAAGTCACAACTGACTTGACAGCACATAGAACAACAAAAACATTTTTTAAAAGACTTTTTAAGATCCAGATGTTCACCATTAAGTTTTTAAAATTATTATTAATGTACAAATGTACTTCAGAGAGTTCATGGGAAAACAGAATTGCACGATAATGGAATTTTCCCCAAATCTAATATATATATATATACATATATGCTTCTACTTTAAAACACTTTAAAAATAGAATTATTCTATGGGTTGTCATAATGATATAATGAAACCAAGATATAAATCACTTACTAAATATATCAAGAGAACTTAAATTGAATAATCGTATTTTCAACTGTCTCACAGCTCGGACAATACACTACACAGTCACCAGACTCTGATGGCTGGCAGCTTCCGTGAGTATCTGGCTACTTACTCAAGGAGAACACAGTGCTCACACTGGCTATGTGCAATGGGCATTCCTATTTGTCTTGGCTTCTCAGCATGTGAGCCTGATTTTCAGCTATAAGAACACCTACACTTTGTGAGTCTTGGTGGAAACAGAGCCCATTTCTCATTAGGAACTCCAGTCAAAAACCACTGTTGTTGAGTGGCTTTTGGTCACAAAGAAACTATAGAGGACTTCTTTATGGGAGCAGACAGTCTCATCTTTTTCCTGTGGAGTGACTTGTGGATTTGAACCTCTGACCTTATGGTTTTCAGCTCAGTGATTAATCTGTAGTGCCACCAGGGTTCCTCCACCTACCACTATGTATATGTTAAGTGCCTTTACGTCAGTTCTAACTCATACTAACCCTGCATTGAATTTCCAAAGAGAGGCTGGTGAATTTGAACCACTGACCTTGCAGTTCAAATTGACCTTGAGGTCCAGTGCATTATCCCACAGCGCCACATGTCAAATGTGGCTTTCCTGATTTCTTTGCAATGAGAGTCAAAGCATGTGACATGGCTTGGCCAATCAGAGCCAAACAGAGCTACCCATCATGGAGTCTGAATTCTGAGCAAGTGGCTCAAAGACTTGGATACCGAGACATTGCCATGGTTGTGGGCAGTGGTAGCCTGACAACAGCAACATCCAGTTGTCAAGGGCCGTATTTTCACGGCTCCTGCAGGCATGAGCAAGGGTATTGTCCCAGCAGCCTCAGCTTTAGCTGTGGCCTTCGGTGTTCCACAGTCTTCACAGTTCAGGCTTTGTGCACAGATTTTGACTTTTCCCAGACTCCTGCTCAATTTCCAAGCGTGATTCTCCTGCCTGCTCTGTAATTCTGGGAGCTACCCAACATTTTCTAAAAAATAATGTTCTTTTCTACTTTTATTAGCCAGAGTCCATTTCTGTAGCCCAGAACCTTGCTAAGAAGCTTGGCTAATACTCCCCAAGCATACACCAGGATCAATGAGAAAGTAGCCTGGGTAAGCATGGGCTTCAGAATGTGTTTCTATAAATCAAGGAACTTCTCAGACTGGAAACATTAAGTCAGGAGAAAGTAGAAGTGGTCCCAGCAGTGAGATCCCATGGTGGCCAGTGAACAAAATGGCAGACAGTCCCCAGCTATCAGCTGGGGTGGCCTGGTCTGCTGAGAATCACAAGAAATTCACTATAATACACAAAAAGTGAGAGAATTAGTACGCAAATCTTTCTGGGATTTGGTTGTTTTTCTAACTACTTATGGCTCTGTGTGAGACAGTTTCCATCTATCTATTTCCTTCTTGAATGTATTTGGCAATACTTGCCATAGGTCAGGCTTTACCAAGATTAGCTTATTTAACATCCTCATCGTTGTTGTTGTTAAGTGCCGTCAAGTTGATTCCAACCCATAGCAACTCTGTATAGGGTTTCCGAGGAGCAGCTAGTGAGCTTGAACCGCCGACCTTGCAGTTCAAGTGACTTTGTAGTCTGGCACATTAACCCACAGCACCACACCAGGACTCCATTAACAACCTGATTAAGTAGATATTCTTATGATTGCTATTTTATAAATGAGGAGACTGAGGTGCTAAGAGGGTTAAGTAATAACTTGCTTTAAAAAGTTGCCACCCAGTTGATTTTAACCACAGCAAATGCATATGTTAATAGAGTTGGACGCCACGGGATTTTCAAGGCTGTGACCCTTCGGAAGACGACCACCAGTACTTCCTTCCAAAGAGCTGTTGGGTTGATTAGAACCACCAACATTTTGGCTACTAGTCAAGAGCTTAATCGTTTGTGCTACCCTGAGTTTCTTTCTTAGAGTCAAAAAGTTAGTAATTGTCAGAGCCAGCATTTAAAACTCAACAGGTTCGACGCCGCCTTGCGTCCACTTTTCTTAGGCCATCCCATCCCATCATGCATGCTGCCCCTTCTCTATTCCACAACTTTTGTTCTCCATAATACTTCCAGCATGAGGCTATGTGCATCAGATTTTTACTAAAGTTTGGGGGGCAAGGCATATGTGTGTGTGGGAGGAATAGGGAGAATGTGTTATTAAACCTAGCTGAAATGCACCAAAAATGAACAAACGAAACAGCAAAAATAACCACAGCATCTTCAAATATGATTGTAGGTACTCACATTCCTAAAATGCCCCTTGGATACGTTTGCTGTCTGAAACTCTCTGTAGAACCTTTGCTTCTACTTTATTGCTGAGCGTCTCCAATTTTTCTCCCTTCCTCCCAGAAACTTCAATTTATTACTTTATGATATTGATCAAGTAGTTCTTATTTCTTCACTTTCTGAGCCATGTCCTCAGGCTCATCTTTTCCTAAGTAAGTGACTCATCCATGTATTTGCTAAACCCAAAGCTATCTACTCTAATGGGTAATGATACCTCTCCCTTAGCCAACAGATGCAATTATGGTTATAAATTGAAGGCTTTTTCTCTCTGATACTAATATAGAATAATAAGCAAAGATGTTGACCTTCACTCATGGAAAAGTTAAGTCTGAGCACCCAGGATAATATTTTAGGCAAGTTCATTTGAGTAGGTAGAAACAGAGAGGGGTACTAATCGGAGAACTTAGAGAGTGAAGGAGACCACGGGTGCAGTTTGGGGTCTCTTTATGGGTGCTATCCTTTATCAGGGTGCTGAGGGGCAGGATAGGATTCACAGGAGTTAAAACAGCCACAGAACTGAGTCAAAGCAAAGAGCATGGGAACCAGTTATACATTCAGGTGAAAATAATCAAAGAGAGACTCAGAAAGCTGGTTCTTCATTGGCAATCCTGCCGGCTCCAGCAGCCAAACCACCCCAGCTCTGCTCAGGAAATGGCTCAATTAAATTGGCCAGCGATTAAGTCTTGGTGCTGGAAGGTAAGAACCATGATCTGTGAGCCTTCAGCCAAACCACACTGTCCACACTTCAGTTATCTTTGGATACAAATGTATATTGCAGCACAATCCATTCCTATGATTAAAAAAAAAAAAAAAATCTATTGTTTTCTTAGTCATGTTACTTGTCTAAAATTCTCAGCTATGTCAACAAAATCATATTGAATGACTCTTTTCTAATGTAAAAGACCTAGGGGAAATAACATGCAGAAGGTTGGGGGTTACGGTAGTCCAGCTGGAGAATTAGGGGCAGGTGGTGTGGTATTGTAGGATCAGTACTGGGCTGAAAATCACAAGGTCAATAGTTCAAACCCCCCAGCTGCTCCTTGGAAATCCTATATATGGTCACTATGAGTCAGAACTGACTTGATGACACTTAGCAACAACAACACAACACTAGGCAAAAGAAGAAGGCCTGGTGATGGAGTGGTCAAATGATAGGTCAGTGGTTTGAACCCATCAGCTTCTCCATGGGAGAAAGAGGCAGCAGTCTGCCTTGGAGGTCCTTGAGCATACTTTTATCCTATTCTAGGGGCTGCAATGCATAGGAATCAATGCAACAGCAAGGAATTCAGAATTTTTTTAAATAGGTGAAGTGAGAGGCAGTAAACCAGGGAGAAGTTAACAATGAGATCAAGAGAGAGCACACAGACTAGAAGTTTGGCATAAAGAAGGAAAGAGACTGATTTATGGATGAGAATCTTTGAACATAGTTGTATGGTCCCTTTCCCTACTAAGAATCACAACTTCCTATTCAAATGTGCAACTAGAGCAAGACAGAATATGCTCACATCAAAATGACCGATTGTGGCTGGACAAAGAAAGACTAACCAGTGGTCTTACAGATCTAGATTGGATAGTTACCTTGGATTAATGTATAAAACTTGAAAGAAAAATGGAAATGCTCAAAATCTCACTTGGGGTGTGGTACTGGATTTCAAGGAGGGAGTATTGAAAAATGAGAGTTTTTGGATGCCACACTAACTAGAAATACCAATGGCAGCTGGTGACTGTCTTAGTTAGTTAGTGCAGCTGCTATAACAGAAATACTACAAGTGGATAGCATTAACAAACAAATGTATTCTCTCACAATTTAAAAGATTAGAAGCCTTTCTCTATGGGAGAAGGTCCTAGTCTCCTTCCAACATCTCTGGGCTCAGCGTTACCTGGCATCTCCATGTGTCTTGGCATTGATCTTCTCCTGGGTCTAAGAGATTTTCAGCACAGAACCCCAGATCCAAAGGAGACCTTCCACTCCCAGCACTTCTATCTTGGTGGTACTAGATCCATCTTCTGCCTTCTTTTATCTTTTTTTTTTTTTTTTTTCTTAATGTGTAATCATTCAATCACTTAAACAACCAAAGGGCACATAGGCTTGCCTCCTGCCCACCAGCACACAGCCTTTCTTCTTCCATGAGTCTAGAGTCCTCAGCTGCTCTATCTCTCCATGGCATCACCTCTGCCTCTGTCTCTGTCTCTGGTGTTACTGCTTCTCTGGTTAGAATCTACATTCCTCTCATGGTCTTCCTTTCTGATAGTCCTAGGGTCCGCTGTTCCTGGAATGTAAGGTTAACTTCTTCCTTTTTTTTATTGCACATCTTCTACCTTTAGTTGTGACAATTGCAATTAATCATGGTAACAATTACTCACTATTGAATCAAAAGACTCTTATCCCCATGTCCTTTCACCAGACCTGTCTAGACAAGATAAAAACTATTCAGTGGGGATTCAACCTTCCTCACTTCTCTCTATAACTAAATTTACTCATGAAAACTTGTAAGTCAGCCACTCTGTGCCTTTATAGATCTTTTAGGTGGCTCATGTCTGACTTGCCCATCCCTATCAACCCTATGTACTGAGGGGACAGGTTTTATCCTTGATGTGAAGACTTCTGGCTTCTTGGTTTGTATTTTGAGTTATTACATCTATAAGTAAAGGTCAAGTTCATCAAATTATAGCAATTTACATTTGTTTCCTTATCAAACTTCTTTATCTTCCTCTTGTTAAGTTCTGATCATCAAGCCAACTGGGTACTATCTACAAGTTTGGGCATCCATGCATGTCTCCCCCACTTCATATAAGCTGGACTTTTCATGCTCAGCTATAGTCCCCAGTGGCTAGAAATTACCCAGTTCCTTTCAAAATGCTAATTGTGGCCCCAGTGAGAAACACAGGGAAAAGATAATGTAAAGGTATGGGCTGAGAGTAGAGAAAGAATACTGAAACAGGAAAGATAATATGAGGGTAGCGTAGTGGTTATGAATCAGGCTGTTAACATCAGGGTCAGCAGTTTGAAACTACCAGCTGTTCTGCAGGAGAAAGAAGAGGCTTTCTGCTCCTGTAAAGATTTATAGCCTTGGAAACCCTGTACAGGGTCGCTATGAGTCAGAATCTACTCCACGGCACGTAACAACAACAAAACAACACAAAAGCATTGCTATAGAGAATAAATGAGATGGCAGATTGAGTGGAAGTGTCGTAAAGAGCTCGCCAGCAACAACACAGAATACCCGACCAAGCAAGCTCAGGGGATGGTCCCAGAACTCTGAAACACATATAAAGGAATGTTTAGAAGGTTGGAAGGCTTACAGCTGTGGGGATTTGTCGCAGAAGCAAGAAATCCATTGCTTTCTAGTCCGGGACGCTCAGCTGCTTGGGTAAGACCAAGTGGGGGAAGGATCAGAGCCGCCACAGACACCTGGCAGAACCGCAGAGATATAGGAGTGGAGTTAATTTTCATTTGGTAGCTGTTCATTGGTCCCTTGCTCTCTGTGCACCTCCATTCTGGTGACTATAGGGGTGCCTGAGCTAGTGGCCACCCAAGCCCCACCCTTGGAGGGTTGTACTATGCATGCGCACAGATCTCCTTGAAATTTAAAGAGACAGTTTCCAAGTAAAACCAAACAGCCACAGCCAGCCCTTAACTGTTTCCAACTAGAAAAAATGCCTGAACGGGGATTGTGGAGTGGGACAAGCAGACAAAAGAAGAAATAGGCCAAAAATTAAATCCTAAGTTACATCAAAACGCCCAACAGTGGTATCTTGAAACTTCTCAAGAAGAAGAGTGAAAAGGGAAGCCCATTTCCTGATCACATCTGCCTGGAGGAAATCAGAAAGCATAAAAAATACCAAAATACATACCCATCTAAGTTTTAAG
>NW_006408738.1:1505754-1507553 GCF_000296735.1 Chrysochloris asiatica
TCAGCCTGAACTTGCATATAAGCAAATGATGGTCTATTCTGCCCTTGGCCTTGTTTTAGCTGATGATCTGGAGTTTTTCCACCATCTCTTCCAAGAGAAATAGTCAATTTGATTTCTGTGTATGCCATCTGGTGAGGTCCATGTGTTTGTTATAGTCACCTTTTATGTTGTTTAAAAAAGGTTCTGGAATGAACAAGTCATCGGTCTTGCAAAATTCTATCATGTGATCTCCAGCATCATTTCTGTCACCAAGGTCATATTTCCCTTGTTTCTAACCTTTGCATCCTTGTTTCTAACCTTTGCATCCCAATCACCAATAATTGTCAATACATTTTGATTACATGTTTGATCATATTCTGAGTAAAGAAGTTAGCAGACTTCTTCAATTTCATCATCACTGACTTTAGTAGTGATGTGTACTTTTGAATAATATAGTATTAGCTTATCTTCCTTGTAGGTGAATGGACCCCTAGCAGGGTCGCCATGAGTCAGAACTGACTCAACAGCATGTAACAACAACTGCACACTTAGTTTATTTTATCTACTTTTTCATTCTTTTATATACAACCTTCAGAAGACAGCAATCTGTCTCATCTGAGGAGTAACAACATATAGACATACTCTTAACTATCTCATCCAAGAGACTTACTGATTGCCAAGGGAAAAAAATAATTCTGAGTTATCTTCTTGATAATGGAAATAATCGAAGCCAGAAGAGAATGAAATATTCTTAGTGTTTAATTCTTTAATGTGAAATGTCTTTCTAGAATGAAAGTGAAATAAAGTCATCTTAAGAAACAGAAAAATCTGAGAGAATCCTGAAGATCCTCTCTAAAGGAAAAACAACTTTTGCTTAATGCTTGTCTCAGAACATTAAAATATCACTCTCCATCTTTATGGAGTCCTGGTGTGGTGCTGTGGGCTACTGTGTCAGACTGCAGTCTTTTGAACTGTAAGATCAGTGGTTCAAACTCACCAGCTGCTCCTTGGAAACCTGATACAGGCTCCCTATGGGTCAGAATCGATTCAACAGCATTTAACAACATCCATCTCTTTGCTGTGTTCTCTCTGTTCCTACTGCTATGTCGGTAGTCTGATCCCTGGGTTTTGTGCATTACCTCACTCCAGACTGATGTCTTGGCTTTTGACTTCTGCTTCCTCTTGGAATCCCTGAGCTAATGATCTGCTCCATTCATTATTTTTCACCCCTGACTTGGCCTAGTCCTCCCAGTGAAGCTTTCTGTGTCTGGCTTAGTAATCCACAGCTGCTATGGAATGCTGGTAACATAGTGGTGACGAATCTGGCTGCTAACCACAAGGTCTGCAGTTCGAAACTACCAGCTTTCCTCATGAGAAAGATAAGGCTTTCTGCTCCTGTAAAGATGTGCAGCCTCAGAAACCCTGTGCAGGGTCACTATGAGTCAGAACAGACTCCATGGTACTTAACAACAACAACAATGGAGTGCTGGTGTGGCACAGTGGGCTAATGGGCTAGACTGCAAAGTCAGTTTGAACCTCAAGGTCAATGGTACTTAACTCAATGGCACTTAACAACAACATGCCTGGTGTATTGCTACAAAATAATGCACCGGAATGCAAGGTCAGCTTGAGCCTCAAGATTGTTGTTGTTGTTAGGTGCCATTGAGTTGGTACAAACTCATAGTGACCCTATGCACAGCTGAACAAAACACTGTCCAATCCTGAGCCAACCTCACTATTGTTGCCACGTTTGAGTCCATCGATGCTGCCACTTGGCCAATCCATCTCTTGGGGGTTTTCCTCTTTTTCTCTGACCCTCC
>NW_006408738.1:1507653-1516887 GCF_000296735.1 Chrysochloris asiatica
CCTGAGTGGGTTTTTTTGTTTGTGTGTTTTTTAAAAAGCTATAGTGGATAGAGAGAAATACTATTAACTGATGGTATATGGAGGGGATTATAATCAATGTAATGAAACAAAGTATATGATTTGTAAAACTGATGATGTGCCCTGTAAACTTTCATTCAATCCACAATAAAAACCTTAAAAAAAAGCATTGCTATAAAATCAGTCCTGGTGTGGTGCTGTGGAATAAGCAGTGGATAACAATGGCTAGGGCAATAGTTCAAACCTACCACTGCTCCTCAGACACTTGATATAGAGTTGCTATAAGTTCAAACCAACTCAATAGCACTTAACAGCAACATAAAATCACGGGACCCTTCATTAAATAAAAATACAAAAAAGGTGACGTGATTGGTTCTTGACGGCTCTCGATGTAGATAGAGCTATATACTTCTCAGGTGGTGTTTCCCTCTGTAAAAACCTTCCCCCAAGACTTCAGCACACTTCAATTTTGCTGTTAAGTGCGACTGAGTCAGTTCCGTTCCATAGGAAACTATATAGGGTTTCTTATATATGACTGGTAAGCTTGAACCGTCAACCTTGTGGCTCAAACCAACTATGAAGTCCAGTGCATTAACCACACCACCATTCAAAATGGCAGTTTGGCACCCATGAGGATCCCAGATAATGTTCCTTTTAAATGTTCTTTGAGTTTTACGTTAAAAAAGAAGTCTGAATGGGGCACGTCCAAGGCTTTAGAATGGTGGGGAAAGTGTCGCAACCAAGTTTCCCACCAGACAGCCTTTACTACTCTCAAAGACTGAGCAGATACATTATTACAATGGAAAAAAGAATGCGTTGGCACAACTTTCCTGGCCTTTTTCTCACCAAGGCATTTTTTGGTTTCCTGAACACTTCCTTCTAATAAATCCCCATAATCACCCTGTGTCCTTTGAGGAAATCTATTAAAGATTATCCTTTTGCACCTTTCAAAAACAGTTTCCATAACCTTCTGACCTGACCTCTCTGCCTTGAATTTAACTGGCCCAGATGATTCCCTCAGAAGTCAGTATTTTGATTGGATTTTTGGTGCTGTACAATAAGCGCTGGACTGCTAGACACAAGGTCAGTGGTTCAAACCTTGCAGTTGCTTCTCAGAAACACTATACAGGGTCGCTATGAGTTGGCATCAACTAGACAGCACTCAACAACATCAAGATTAAGACAAGCATATAACTGAGACAACTCGTCTGCTGCCGTCCACTGGATAGAGGCATACATAAACACGTGCTGTTTGGAAAAAATGCATGCATGTATGAACTGGAACCCTAGTATTGATACTTCGAAATATATTGTTGTTAAGTGTCGTTGAGTCACTTCTGACTCATAGCGACCCTGTATAGATACAGGAGTTACAAGGAGTGGCTGGTGGGCTTGAACTGCCCACCTTGTGGTTAGCAGTCCAGTGCTTCTCCTACAGTATCACTTTTTACACAGTGGTAAGGAGAAAGAAGCAAGCACATGGGTGTGAACTGTCACTGAATTTGTTGTTGATATGGCTTTGACATACACTGCGAGGCAATCATAATGCTGAAAATAGGGTCTGCAAGTGTTTCTGCTGTAGAAATTCGTATTTAAATAAGAGGAGGAGGGGCAGGAAGGAGAGCAGTGGGGGATGACAGTGGAGAAATAGACAAGGGGATACAGTACAGGCTGCGGGAACCATCATTTTGCTTCCAGATGAAGATAAATTTATAATAGAACATTTCTTATGAATCTCCGCTTGTCTCTTTTGCCTCTTTCCTTCCACCCAAGCCCTTCAGTTACTGAGACTCGGGCAGAGTCAGAAGGCTGTTCAGGAATATGTTCTCTGTGGAGAATTCACATTCCTCGTCCAGAACCTCCAAAGTGGGTGGAACACACTCCATGTTTGCCTGCTGGCTGGCTCCAGCTTTGTTAGCCAAGTTCACTGGTGACAAGTCCCCAGACCCTACAGCCATATCAGTGTCACTGGTGACTTCTGAGGAGTCTCAGTGGTTAAAGTACTTGGCTGCAAACCAAAGGTCAGCAGTTCAAGCACAGGGCTGATCTATGGGAGAAATCTGTGGCCATCTGCTTCCTCTAAGATTTACAGTCTTCAAAACACTATGGGGCAGTTCTAATTTGCCCTACAGGATTCTCAGAGTCAGAATGGACTCCACAGCCATGTGTTTGGTTTTGATGGTGATATTAAAGATGCATATTTCAGTGTTCCTCACACTTCATTCTTTCACCAGGCTCTTCTCTAGTAATCAGACACTGAGCAGGTACTGGAGACATATTCTAGATTAATTGAACCGATGATCTCATTAATGACTTCTCTATATTGATGAGCTTTATAAAGTAACTTTCCAGTTTCCCTCAGCAGCAGACACAGTCTATTAACCTAGGTTGGCTTTCTGTCTTGCTTAGGTGTTAGAAGTTGTGTTCCAGTTCTAAACTGAAGCATGAAGAGGTCTGTGTGCTTCTGCCCTCTCCTAGAAGCTTACAGAGACAAGCACAAGCTAGCCAGCTGGAAGATAAGAGACGACAGGGAACAGAAAGGAACTGCCCCAGCTGAGGCCATCCTCGCTAACAAACTCCTATCTAACCTGCGAGCTGACTGCAGATGTATGAGAAAGCCCAGCTGGAACAGAACGACCTACCAACTCTAGGATTTGTGAAGAGAAATGAATGTGTGATATTGCATACCATTGAGATTTTGACAGTTGTTTGATAGATAGTATTGTTTGGGGAAGTATAGGTGAAAGACAAAGGACTGATTCTCAAATGGTTTCCAAAAAATTAGTAGAGACCCGAGTGGAATATGAGGGCTTTCTAAGATCATGTAGAAGGTGTCTCTGACCTAGGCAAACATGCTAAGGGTGCTTCCTGGAGAATTTGGGAGTGGAAATCAAAGGAAAGATAGGATTATGGCTGTTGTTCAGTGCCATTGAGTCAGTTCTTAATCATAATAACCCCGTATAAGGTTTCCAAGGAGCAGCTAGTGGATTTGAACCTCTGACCTTATGATTAGCAGTCCTGTACTTACCCAGTAGTCACACCAGGACCCCAAAGGACAGAATACAACCACTGAACAAAGATGGGTTTTTCTGATGATGATGTGGCGGTGTGCCGTAGAGTCAGTGCCGACTCACAGCGACCCTGCCCAGGGTTACTGAGGTGGTCAGTCTTTACACGAGCACAAAGCCTCATCTTTCTCCTGCAGAACCACTGGTAGTTTCAAACTGTTGACCTTGAGGTTGGCAGCCCGACTTGTAACCACTACACTGTCAGAGCTCCTTCGTGATGATGTAAGTGGAGGGAATTTGTTTACAGGTTTAGGGAGTAAGAGAAAGAATATTGAAAATGGCTGGTGTTTCATATAGCATGTGTGTGTGCATGTGTGTGTATGGATAGGGGTGAACAGGAGTTGGAACACTGATCAATCACAATTTAAGACTGTCATTCTACACAGTTTGAAATTTATTCAAAAGTCATTGGACCAGTGCTGGAGAATTTAAGCAAGGAAGTGACAGGATTCAATTTACATTTTGAATTTGATTTTCTGCAAATGTAGAGGCTCTGTTGAGAGTGGAGTTACTGGTACCTGGGAGACTGATGAGTAGGTTATCGCTTTAATTGAGGCAAACAATGCTGGAAGCCAGTTATAAGGCAGTATCTTTGGGGGATGAAGAAATTTAGAGGATGAAACCGAGTTGTAAAATGCCCTTCCAATTATCACAGATTTCATCACTGCTGATGCTAATATAGCCTGTGACTTTGATTCTTCTCCTCTCAAACAGATTTCTTCTCGGGAACAGGCATATTGGTGAGCTGCAGAGCTAACACTTAACTGTAAGAGTGAAATCCTCTGGCTGGCTGCCCCTGGTTGCTATCTGCATTGCTAAGTTGTGGCTGTCACTTTCCTGTGGAAGCCCTCATGCTTTATACTCCAAGGAGCTGCTGAGACAAATACCTATCTCAACTCCTCGGACATTAGTGGGACCTACAAGCCTGGTTAGAATGGTGCCTCAGTCACCAAATGATGGCAAAATGGCTTCAACACCGTAGCACGGAGCTCATTTCATGGTGGTGGCATGAACTCAGCATTGTGCTACAGTGACCTCAGTTATCTGAGCCACACTACCCCATGGCATTTTTATTAGGAACCTGGCTTCTTCAAAGTAAGCCATAATCAGGAACCTGACAAGCGAGTCTGGGCCAGGGGCTCCTTTGTCTTTTGTCATCAAAGTCATCAATATTGTTGTTAAGTGCTGTGGAGTCGGTTACAACTCATAGTGACCCTGTACAGGGTTTCTGAGGAGCATCTGGTGGGTTTGAACCACCAACCTTTCCATTACCAGTCCAGTGCTTATCCTATAGTGCCACACCAGGACTCCAAGTCATCCACAGGGCAAGAATGAGCAGCAATGTAAATGTTATGATAAACAATGGCATTACTTAGTTTTAATTTTTCATTTCAACTTGTTAAGATAAAGAAGACAGGAAGAAAGTACAGAAGAAGAAAGGAATGAATGAAGGAAAAAAGGGAGAAAAAGCTAAAGGCAGACAAGACTGTCCCAGAGGCAGTCACACTGAGAGACAGATGGCTCTCCTCCACTCCCCTCCTCTGGCAGGCTTTCCATCCTTCTCTGCTTTAGTCTCAAAATCTGACTTCCAGGCATTGGATCACCTGCATGTCCCTGTTCCCTGACTTTGTTCAGATTCAGCCAATGAGAAATAGTGGCAAGGGTCTTCAGATCAACAGGTTATGAGGGTATGCATTCCCTCTTCTGCTTAGGCAAATATATCAGTTTGAGGACTACGGTGCACCTGACCCAATCCATGGTATTTTCAATAACCTCATATGCATGTGAAAGCTGGACAGTGAATAAGGAAGACCGTAGAAGAACTGAAGCATTTGAGTTAAGGTGTTGGAAAAGCATACTGAAAGTACCATGGACCGCCAGAAGAACAAACAGATCTGTGCTGGAAGAAGTGCAGCCAGAGTGCTCCTTAGAAGCCAAGATGGCAAGACTTCGTCTCTCCTACTTCGGGCATGCTATATCAAGAGGAACCAGTGCTTGAAGAAGGACATCATGCTTGGTAAAGTAAGACAGTAAGCAAGAAAAAGGAAGACCCCAAAGAGAGGGCCTGGCACAGTGGCAGCAACAATGGGCTCAGGCGTAACAATTGTGAGTTGGCAGAGGAACGAGCTTGTTTCATTCTGTTGTCTGTAGGGTTGCTATGAGTCAGAACCAATTCTACAGCACCTAGCAACAACAACAACATTTCCTGCTTTGGGGGCCGTGACTATGGTCCGCCACGGTGGGGTTAGAACCTTTACGGTGACACAAATTCTGGTAGTACTGTTTCCTATACTTGACCTTGAAGACCTAGTCCCCTAGTGTTGCAAGGATCCCTTTTGTGTTCCCGTAATGCTGATGTGCCTTAACTGTCCATGGAGTTGCCATCCATTTCCTGCCAGTGAGATAAACTGGTACAGAGGCAGCAGCGCCTGGCTGAGAAAGAGAACTCTTCCTAATGGTGTCTTTATGCTGAACCTGTAGGTAAGTCAGAACATGTGCATATGTTGTTAGACAGCCTTACTTTAAAACAAGAAAAGACTTCAAGTTTCAATTACTTACAAGTTGCATGTTCAGTAAGTGACGGTGATTGGTGATTGTGATGAAACATTTTCTGAGCGTAGGGGTTGGTTCGGTCATTTCAAAGTGAGGGCAAATTTACGTAACAATAAAGGTGAAGTATGAGCTATGAGCTATGCATAAATCAGGCATGAACTGTACCTGGGTTTCTAAGGTTAAGTGCTAGCGAGTCAGTTCTGATTCATAACCACCTTGAGTAGGGTTTCCTGAGGAGTGGCTGGTGGGTTTGACCGCCAATCTTGTGGCTTGCAGTCCAGTGCTTATCCGATAGTGTCACATCAGAACTCTGATAGAATTATGGTTAGAGTAAGAGTTAAATAAACAAAGGTATATAAATTGTATGCACCTGGCTTGAAGAAGAATCTGTCATATTGTCCATTTGTGTCATGGCATTGTGAGACCATGCCATGAGTAAAACGTCTAGGCTGGAGTATGTACAAGTGGACACTTCCAGATTTGGTCTTTTTTTTTTTTTTTTTCTTGTATAGCTGCTGAGTGAATTTGAACCACCAACATTTTACTTGTCAGCTGAGTGTACTTAATATGAGACAATTCCTATTCCACAATAGAAAGTAACAAAGACAAAAAAAAAGGAATCACTTTTCCAATATTAAGAGTTTAGGTGAAGAGAATTATATTAGTCTTCTGATTTTGTGTATCGCAATTATCATTACAGTGTTAGGGATAAAAGGATTTCTCCAGGATGTTATGCAAACTGGTTTTAAAAGCAGAGAGAATTCTACATTAAAACAATTACAAAAGCAATGGCCAGAAAACACCTGGACTCTTTTCCCACCTTCTAACACTGGAGTCCTGGTGTGGTACTGCAGGTTCACGTGCTGGACTGAAAGGTCAGTTTGAACTGCAAGCTCAGCCGTTCAAGCTCATCAGCTGCTCCTCAGAAACCATACACAGGGTTGCTATGACTAGAAACCAACACAGCAGCACTTGACAACCACATTGGCATGGCATGTTTGAAGGTCACCTTTAGTAGTCTAGTCTGGACATTTGGTTTCCAATTCTGGCTTGAGAATAAACTTCAGGAAATGATCTGGAAGCCCCTTTTCGGCTCTAGAATTACATGATTTCGATACAATTTTATGACATTTAAGACGAATTCACTGTGGTTTAGCATAATTGGGGATGCTTTTTGGAGGTAATAGAATTTGACGTAGACGTTGGAACAGATACAATTTTTAAAACATGCTTTTATTGCTAAGTCCCAAAGAGGTGACTGACTGATAGCAACTCTGCATAGGGTTCCCAACCTGGAAAATAGCAGTACAGTGCTTACCCTCCAGCCCCATACTACGACTCCTAAAAACCCATAGGGCAGAGCACTTTGTGGTATGGAAAAGGAGAAGAACTTTATCAAATTCAAATATTAGGATTTTGTTGACTGAAAGGAATTGGAAGGTTTTTATTCTCTGGAAGATTTCTTGAATAACTGTTGCTATTTTTCATCCTTAAATATTTAATATGATTTATCTTTATTGGGGTAGGATGTCTCCAGCTTGGAACTAAGCCCTGTGAGAAATAGCTCTTGGGATGGTCCATCTTCAGGACTTAGGGAAATCTTGGGGGTAGCAGGCTAGCATAACAAAAGGAGCTCATGGGAGAGGAAGAGACTAGTTTGACCAGCTAGAAATTTAAAATTAAGAATACATCCATCATGGAAGTAGGGGAAATTCATAGGAAGGAGGGAAACTAATTTTAAATAAGAATGCTACCAGTAAGTACTAGTAGGGGTTGATTGTAAACTCCATGTTATTGTTGAGTGCCGTTGAGTCGATTCCAACCCATAGCAACCCTGTATAGGGTTTCCAAGGAGCAGCTGTGTAGGTAGAGTTATGATAATAGGTTATTGCACAAGCTGGTTTCAATACAGGATCCACAGCAAGGGTTGTCTGGGAGGGTTGGCTAAACTTATTCTGGGATGTAGCACGTGCATAGTTTTCCACAGCTCTGGCTCAAGCCCCTTCCAGGGGCTGGTGTGCTCCTCTGCCCTCAGTGGGAGGTTGTCCATCTGTTGTCCTTCCAGGCTGTATGCATGCTTGAGAAATGAGATGAAACCAGCCAACCCGAAAGATAATTTACAAAGGAGTAAAAGGGGGCTAATATCTTGCTGGGAATGGGATGAAATTTGTCAGCCTAAAGGCAGTAAAGGAGGCTGTTCTGTATTCATTAGTTTTGTGTTTGCATGCTTTTTGTCAGGTAGGCATTTTGCCCAAGTCTTGAGGTTCTGCTGGCCCCACCCTGACTCATTACCAATGAAGGAAGACATCAAGGCCTACTAATCAGTTTCTTGGAAAGTTAAATAAAATAAGCATTCATATTATTGAATAGATACAATACAATTCATATTTTTCTGTTTGTTATATCAAGTATAAAGCATATTTTTCTCAGAATTTAATGATTTAATCTAAATTTTAAATACATAGGTATAAAATTCCTTCTTATACGATTTTCTCTAATTAATCTCTGGCATCTCTGAGATGTGTAGGGATGGCTCCTTTTTCCATCCTGTTGGTGGTTTTATGAGTCTCTCTTTTTTTTTTTTTCCCCCTTATTTAAGGGCTAAATTTAGACCTTGTTAATCCTATTTCTTGTATGCTGGTTTTCTGCATTATTAACTTTTGCTCATATTGCTATTATTTTCTTCTTTATACAATCAGCAAGTTTATTTTTTCTTATACTTTAAGACGACATTTATCATTGATTTTTAGCTTTTTTCTTAAGATATGATTTACTTATAATTTCTTTATACACATGACTTTTGCTTCATCTCACAAGGTTTTATATATTACACTTTATTTTGTTAGAATATTGTCTGTGAGTTTATGATTAAAAATATGATTTATATTTTAATCCATAGGTTATTTATAAGCCTATTAATTTCCAGAATATAGGATTTAAAAATTTATCTACTTGCTGTTTATCCCTAATGTTATGGTATTGTGGTCAGCTATATACTTTATGATTACAAACTTTGAAATATCTGAGATATTCTTTATGGTCCTGCAAATGGTCAATTTTTATAAATTGTTATGTGAATGCTTGAAAAGATATTTATTTTGCCATCAATGAAGTCAATGTTCCATAGTAATCAAGGAGGTCAAATTTCTCAATCATCTAGTTCACATTTTCTAGGTTGATGTTGTTGTTGTTGTTGGATACAGTTGAGTCCGTTCTGCCTTATAGTGACCCATGATGTTGCTGTTGTCAGGTACAGTTGAGTCTGTTCTGACTCATCGTGACCTCATGCACAATGGTACAAGCCACTGCCTGGCCCTGCGCCAGCCACACAGTCACTGATAAGACTGAGCCCACTGTTGTTACCACAATGATAATCCTTTTTGTTGCGGGTCTTCCTCTTTTTCTCTGACCCTTCACTTTACCTAGAATGATGTCTTCTCCAGGGAGTGGCACCTCCTTATATATCTGAAATTTGAGAGAGAAAGTCTCCCCATCCTGACTTCTAAGGAGCATTCTGCTGTACTTCTTTCAACACAGATTTGTTTATTTTTCCAGCAGACCAAGATACTTTTAATATTCATCTCCAACACCATAA
>NW_006408738.1:1522287-1530021 GCF_000296735.1 Chrysochloris asiatica
ATCATTGGCTCTTGATCATATGATACCTCCTGAAACAGTTGAACATTAACCATTTCCTTTTGGTACAGTGACTCTGTGTATTCCTTCCATCTTCTCTTGATGCTTTCTGCATCATGCAATAATTTGCCCTGAGACTCTTTCAAATAATGAATGTCGAGGCTTGAATTTTTTTTTCAGTTTCCCCAGCTTGAGAAATGCTGAGCGTGTTCTTCCATTTGTTCAAACCCACCAGCCACTCTTCAGTAGCCCTATACAGGGTCGCTTTGTGTTGGAACCAACTCCACCACACTTAATAATAATAACAACAATAGGTGTTAGACAGGAGTCCTGGTGTAGCACTGTAGGATAAGCACTAGACTCCAGGGTCAATTTGAACTGCAACGTATCATTTCAAACTCACCAACTGCTCCTTGAAAACCCTATACAAGTTCACTATGAATCCAAACCGACTTGATGGCACTTAACAACTATAAATGCCTTAAACATAACAATTTGAATTTGATATGCAAGTATCAAGTATCAATAATTAAGCAGAAAATTCCAGAGTACATTTTCTCTACAGAATCTATTGATGTATGGGCTTCAGACCTCATTTCCAAAGAGCTGTCCCAATCTTCAGCTAATAAATGTGTTTTTGCAGGAAAATCCAGATGGTTGCTTATTTAATTCAATTGCTAAGAAAAGTGGCAGAAGAGAGTTGGGAGGAGGGGAAGATTTGTCTACTTACATCTGAAACAAAGACATGTTAATTTAGGAAGCTGCCTTAACCTGCCTAAAAAGGGAAAATGTTGCAAACGTTTAGTGAGTTTTGCAGGGCTTACGGCTAATGGGGAGCAGTAGAATCCTCTCAGTTCTCTGAGGTAGCAATTTCATAGTAAGCAGTCCTGGGGTGACACTGGAGTCCCCATGTGGCATTGTGGGTAATGTGCTGAACTGCAAAGTCACTTTGAACTACAAGGTTGGTGGGTTCCAGCTCACCAGCTGCTCCTTGGAAACCCTATACAGAGTTGTTTTGGGTCAGAACCGACTCGAAGGCACTGAACAACAGTAACAAAAACGCCATGCATTGGGAAACTTCCCATGCATGATACGAGCCATTAAGCTGGGACTGAATTGACATGGGTGTCGTTGCTGACCCAGTGATTGTCTACTTGTGTGACTATTTTTCTAATTAAGGAATGGGGCAGATAATTCCTGTAATTTCTCCCCATTCTAAAAGAGTGAGGCCTAGACAGTCTTACCATTTAATTAACAATGCAGCAGCAGCTCATTCATGGTGTGGCACCGGAGGATCAGCACTGGGTGGCGAACCACAGGTGGGCATTCACACTCAGCAGCTGCTCCTCAGAAACCCTGTACAGGGTCGCTACAAGTTGAAACCAACAACAGCAACATCTCATTCACTTATTAAAACCAATGTCTTCATAAGTGCAGCCATTCCGCTTCTCACGTAAGGTGCAGAAAACTGGCTACCTCACAGTGACCGTAAGTATGGAAACGACTTGCTGTCTCTCACACACAAGCCAGTGCTCACAAGCCAGGGCTGTGTGTGAGAAGGGTAAGTGGCAGCCCTTAGGTTGAACGCAGTATCATTTTAGTTCATTATTTGCCATGAAAACTCCTCCTCAGATCACAGTCCTGAGAGGTTTTCAAAATGTCAAGCGAGAAATGACGGTGTAAAATGCAGATTGATTTAGGGTTTCAAAATTGATTAGCAGTTTGGGGCCATGAGAGAGCAATTTGTGTGCTGTTTTCACTCTACTAGTTGCTAAAATTGATTAGCACTTTTGGAGGAAGGTATAGCAAATTGCTATGCTAATCAAGGTAAATTAAATCATGAAATGACTTGATTACCAGACTGTTTTCTCAGTAATGCTTCAGCAAAACGGGTTTGGAAAAAACGTCTTTAATCAGAGCGCCAGATAAATGTTTCTGTCTCTTCCCTCTTAAGTTTGGGATTTGGGTGGTGGTGGTGTGGTGGCGGTGTGCCGTGGAGTCACTTCCGACTCATTTGGGTCGTGGAGTAAAATCATTCGTGGTTTTCACTTTTATGATCTCAGACTTTTAGAAAATTATAAACATTTGCATAGGTACAAGCATCATACTACTCTACATAAGAGGGGTTTCAAAAAGTCTGTGGAAAATTCCATTTATCTTTGAACTCCAGTTTTCTGTGAACTTTTGGAAGCACCTTTGTATATATATTAGTATTTAGCCAGTTTGGTATTAAGTCACCTGTATTTGGTTAAAGTCTTTAATTGTTGCCCTGTCTGCCTGTGTGTTGCTTGTTGTTAAGTGCCATACAGTCTGTTCTTAATCTCAGCAACCTTCTCCAGTGTTTCCCAGGCTGAGGATCTTGGCTGGAGCACAAAGCCTCATGTTGGAGCAGCTAGTAGGCTTAGCTCACTGACCTTGTGGTTTTGAAACAGTCCAGCGTTTACCCTACAGCTCCGCCAGGCTCCAGTTTGCCTGGTGCAATAGGATCATTTACAGTTTAAAGTCTGGAATGCAGTGGGTATAACTTCCCAATCAGGTTGGCAGGTCAGAAAAGCTCACAATCTTTTATGGTTGACCTGGGCAAGAATCTAGGTCTAAACAGAACACGCTACAAAGGATCTATTTTTTTTTTTTTGCCCCATGAATGTATCTGGTTACATGTCTTATTTCCATTAGTACCTTTAGCACAGTTAATGGAGTATAACAAATAAATATCCAACTTAAATCAACTAAAACAACTAAACAGTATTGGTTCTAGTTCTATTTGCAATTCAAATCAATTTTTTTTTCAAAGTTAGTCTAAAGACATTTTTTTTTTTTCAAATTTAGTCTAAAGACAATTGAATTTATCTTAGACTCCACCTGATTCTCTGTTGTAAGACTGATTACAGAAGAATCCATAATTTGTTAGATGTTTCTCATTCCTTCCTTTTCTCTGGAGAATTATGACTCATAGGATTGAGGTGAAGATTAGCAGATTTCTATTTTCAGTGAGCGTCTTCCATCTTACTGCTTTGTGACAGGTTTGAGAACTAGTGGTTTAATATACTTTTCTCATTTAACAACTATGGAACTGTTGTCCAGAGAAATAAACTAGAGTGAGTAGGAATTCTGTTGGTGTTAAGTGCTGTCTAGTCGGTTCCAAACCACAGCTACCCTGTCAAGGGTTTTGGAGGAGAGACTGGTGAGTTTGGACCGCCAAGTTGCAGATCCCACTGCCTTTGCAGTCCAGCGCATTAACTCACAGTGCTACACCAGGACGCTACAGTGAGTAGGAATGGTGGATGGGGTGGTTATGTGCCATGGAGTTGGTTCTGACTCATAGTGACCCTGCACAGGGTTTCCTACACTGTAAATCTTTATGGGAGCAGGAAGTCTCATCTTTCTCCCATGGAACCATTGGTAGTTTCGAACTGCTGACCTTGAGATTTGCAGCTCAACTCAAAACCACTATGCTATCAGAGTTGTTGTTGTTGTTGTTAAGTGTCATCGAGTCAGTTCCAACCTGTAATGACCCTGTCTAGGGTTTCTGAGAAGCAGTTGGTGAGCTTGAACCACCAACCTTGCAGTTCAAATGGCTTTGCAGTCTGGTGCATTAACCTACAGTGCCACACCAGTAGTCCATGCTATCAGAGTTGTTGTTGTTGTTGTTAAGTGCCGTCGAGTCGGTTCTGACCCATAGCGACCCTATACAGGGTTTCCAAGGGTATAAATCTTTAGTAGTTGATGCTAAATCCTTATGAAAAACCCTAAATCTAGATAAGATCATCTCAGAAAACTACTTTCGGAGTGCCATTGAAAAGTTGGCTTTGTAAGTTAGATTCTGCTAAGATCCTTTGAGTCAATTCCGACTTATAGCGACCCTATATAGGGTTTCCAAGGAGAAGCTGGTGAGCTTGAACCACCGACCTTGCAGTTCAAATGACTTTGCAGTCTGACACATTAAGCCACAGAGCCAGATAGAGGTGGTGTAAATGTCTGAGTATTTTAGGAAAAACTGTGGTGGAAGGCAGGTAATCTAAGCCCAGAGTACAGCTGAAGGAGACTATGAACTGGTTTCTTAAACTCAGGGAATAAAATCCAGGCAGTCAGGACTGCCTGGCAGAGTAGCAGATGCCAGAATAAAATAGAGATGAGACTGAGTAATGAAAGATGACAGTGAAAAGTGAACGAGACAGACTACCCCAAACCAAAGCAGGTGGTTCTGACTCACAGCAACCGCATAGGACAGAACAGAACGGTCTCAGAGCAATTCCAAGACTGTGGTCTTTTCAGAGCCAAATTGCCACAGCCTTCTTTCCAAGAACATCTGGTGAGTTTAAGTCTGTACCATTTGGTTAGCAACTGTGTGCTTAACCACTGGGCCACCAGGGCTTATCCAGGGCAGACTAGAATGGATTTCAATGTCACCATAAGGTCAGATTTTAAGCCACTGTCAGAGGTATTAGGAACTTATTTTTAAACTGTGATAAGGAAATGAAATTACTTTCTTCGTGTTAGATGTTTCAGATGCTCCTGGGCTTTAACATTATATGAACCAAAGTATTGAGCAGTAAAATGCCAAAACTTCACAGGATTTCCAAATGGGGTCTTAGCTAGCATTTTTCACTTTATATTTAGGCAGTTTAAAGCTATAGATGAGTCACTAGTTTAATTACAAAGTCACAGAAGAAATTTTATACTATATAACATTAACTTTCTCTATGGACATTGTTAACATTTTATCAAAGAACAGACAGCAAGTCTGAGAGTCAGATAGCCTAAGTTTGAGGAGGTTCCCTGACACTCACAGTGCGACCTTAAGTAAGTTACTTTAGCACTCTGAATTTCTGTTCTATAATAGACTAAATAAAATAATAATATCTCTCTCTTGCCTCATTGTGGGATCATCATATCAACTAAAGACACATTATAAAGCACTTCTTAAATTCGTAGAAGCAATCGTGGTGTGGTACCACAGGATCAGCACTCAACCTCAAGGCTGCTTTGAACTGCCAGGTCTGAGATCCAAACTCACCAGTGGCCTCTCAGAAACCGTATACATGTTGCTGGGAGTCGTAACTGCTTGATGGCACTTAACAACAATAATATTAATATGACTGCTAATTGGCTGGATGTTTCCAGCTCAGCTTTATGAGGTGGTATAGAGCAGATGTAATAGAATAATAATATGGGACTCAGAGAAGTTACATGTGGCTTGTTGGAGTCACACAATTATTGGGGAGTTCTATGACAAACACAATGAATAGATATTGAGTCAGGGTATATATCCACAGCAGGAAAGAAATGTGTTCATAGCTCACATAGGCATGTTGTTGGTGTTAAATGTCATCAAGTCAAGTTGTAACTCATAGTGACCCTGTATACAGTTTCCAAGGAGCAGTTAGTAGATTTGAACCACTGATCTTGCAATTAACATTCACATCTTATTCTACTGTGTCATACCAGAACTCCTCTTATACCTATAGTAGGCATTATACATTCTAGTGAGGCCTTACCATACTTCCCACTGTTTTAAGGTTCACCCATGCTAACAGATAAAATCCCAGGGAAAGCAACTTTAGATGTAGAGACCTGGGGCCCACTCCTCTCTTTTAGCCCTGCCATTTCCTCCAGGCACAATTCTCAGTCCACCATCAACTTTATCAAATCACAGTATATTCTAGAGCACAAGTCCTAAATTTGTATTGAGAAATATGTAATAAAATAATATTTTTCCACTAGGAATATTATCATAGGTCTCTGAATACTCTTTCCTTAGCTATAAAATAGGAATAATAATTTCTATTTATCATACTTTCAGTAATATTTATTAGGGTAAGGTCATAATATATACTTTGCAGAGAATAAAACCATAAATTTAGGAGTTTTTTGTAATAGCTACTTTATAGTATTCTTGGTTGTTTAGGATATTGTGTTAGCTGTTCAAAGTTATAATTTATAAGATCCCTAGAATAACTGAACAGTATGTATCAATCAAGGAAAACAGAAAAGAGAAATGATATGTTTTAAATGGATGGCATTTAAAACAGGGGATTGGTTACTCAGGGGCTAGAAGAACTGAGATGCCAACAAAAGGGTTGGTGACTCAATCCAATGTTGCTGAGACATCCCTAAGACTGGAGACACAAGGGGAAAGTTGGTATTATTGGAGCCTAGGAACTAGGATCACCTAGAGAAAATTAAAATTATGGCAGGCATTGAACCACAGAGCCTATGGGAAAAGGCTGTGGAAAACAAACTGAATAGACAGAATCCAAATAGAAATGTGTCAACAAATTTAGGCATGACTAGAGGTGCTCACTCATCTCTGCCAAGAAATTTGGAATATCTGTCCAACTAATTGAAAGGGAGCCATATTTGGGCCCATTCCGAAGGAGGGGAATCAGAATGCGGAAATCATTGAACAATGGCATTAACATCATATGCAAGCAAAATTTTGCTGAAGATAATTTAAAAAATAGTTGAAACAGTATGTCAGCAGGGAGCTGCCAGAAATTTAAGGGAGATTCAGAAGAGGATGTGGAATGAAGCATATCATTGCTGACATCAGATGGATCTTGACTGAAAGTAGAGTATACCAGAAAAATATTTATTTAATACCAGTAAATTTACTGGTTAATAAAGACACTTGACTGTGTGAATCATAATAAACTGTGGATAACATTTCTAAGAATGTGAATTCCAGAACACTTAGTTGTGCTCATGAGGAACCTGTACATACAGGAAGAAGTCGTCATTCCAACAGAACAAGGGGATACTAAATGGTGCAAAATCAGGAAAAGTGTGGGTAAGGTTGTATTCTTTTGACATACTTATTTAATCTGAATGCTGAGCAAATAATCCAATTGGTGTTGTTGTTAAGGGTCATCAAATCAGTTCTGACTCATAGAGTCCCGGAATAGGGTTTCTGAGGAGCAGCTAATGTGTTTGAACTTCTGGCCTTGTGATTCACAACCTGTATTATATGAAGAAGAACATGGCCTCATGATTGAAGAAAGACTCATTATCAATCTGGGATGTGCAGGTGACACAATCTTGCCTGCTGGAAGCAAAGAGAACTTGAAATACTTACTGATGAAGACCAAAGACTCCAAGAGTATGGACTGTATTTTAGTATAAAGAAAATGAAAATCCTCACAACAGGACAAATAAATAACAGCATGATAAATGAGAAAAGACTGAAGTTGTCAAAGACTTCATTTTTCTACAATCAATACTTATGGAAGTGACAGTATAGAAATCAAATGACATAGTGCCTCAGGCAAATCTTTTGCCAAAGACCTCTTGAAAGTGTTAGTGAGCAAAGATGTTAGTTTGTGTAATCATGGTCAATTCTACTTTGAGGAGGCAGCTCTTCCCCAGTCGCATTTTGAGTGCCTTCCAACCTGAGGGGCTCATTTTCTTGCACTATATCTGACAGTGTTTCTCTGCTATTCTTAAGGTTTTCAGTGACTAAATATTCAAAAGTAGTTCTCCTAAGCCATCACAGTAGACAAACTGACAGACGGGTGGTGGCCATTTGGTTTTAAGTGGAAACTGACACTTTAAATTTCAAGGAGATCTGTGCACATGCATAGTAGAACCCTCCAGGGGTGGGGGTAGGGTATCCATTCACTCAGGCATCCCCTCTAGTCACCAGAATGGAGGTGCACAGACAGCAAGAGACCAATGAACAGATACAAAAAAAAAGAATGTCCACACCTGTTTCTCCATGGTTCTGTCAGGCGTTCGTGG
>NW_006408738.1:1530121-1530979 GCF_000296735.1 Chrysochloris asiatica
CTAATGTTCTCCCATGTAAACTATCACATAATTCACAATAAAACATTAAAAAAAAAATCTTTGCTTTCTCTGCTATCAGCCAAGATCAATGTGATGACATTGCAATGATCTGCCTCTTTCCACCTCCTCATCTAAATCTGTCTTGAATTTCTGGCAGTTCCTAATCAATGTACTGTTGCAGCCATTTTTTAATTGTCTTTAGCAATATTTTAATTGTATGTGATATTAATGATATTGTCTGATGACTTCCAAATTCTGTTGGATCACCTTTTTTTGGAATGGGCACAAATGTGGATCTCTTCCAATAAGTTAGCCAAATTTCTTGACATAGGTGAGTGAGTACCTTGAGTACTGCATCAATTTGTTGAATAATTTCAATTTGTAGTCCATTAATTCCATGGGCCTTGTACTTTCAGTGCCTTCAATACACCTTGGACTTCTTTATTCAGTACCATTGACTCATGATCATATGCTGTACCTTGAAATGGTTGAACGGTGTCCATTTCTTTTTGGTACAATGGTTCTGTATATCCTTTCATCTTCTTTTGATGCTTTATGCATCAGTCAATATTTTGCCCAAAAAATCCTTTAGTTTTGCAAGTCAAAGTTTATAATTTTCTTCAGTTCCCTCAGCTTGAGAAATGCTGAGTGAGTTCTTCACTTTTGGTTTTCTAACTCCAGGCCTTTGTGCATTTAAGACTTGACTTCATCTTTTTGAGCCACCTTCTAAATTTTCTGTTCAGCTGTTTTACCTTCTCATTTCTTCCATTTGTTTTAGCATCGCTATGCTGTAGAGCAAATTTCAGGGTCTCTTCCAACATACATTTTGGTCTTTCCCTTCTTTCTTGTCTTCTTAAT
>NW_006408738.1:1532845-1534094 GCF_000296735.1 Chrysochloris asiatica
GTGGACAGGATTCAGATGAGCATCCAGACAAAGACAGACTAAAAAGAAGGAGTAACAAACTACTTCCGAATATTTAGTCACTGAAAACCTTATGAATAGCAGAGAAACACTGTCAAATATAGTGCTGGAAAATGAGCCCCTAGGGTTGGAAGGCACTCAAAATGCGATTGGGGAAGAGCTGCCTCCTCAAAGGAGAGGGGACTGTGATGATGGGAATGGAGTAAAGCCTGTGGGAGTAAAACAGTTGGGACCTTCATTTGTTGATGGGGCACAATTCAAAATGAAGAGAAATAGCTGTAAACATCCATTAATAATCAGAACATGGAAGGTATGAAGTATGAATACAGGAAAATTGAAAACTGTGAAAAATGAAATAGAATGCATAAAAATCAATATCTTAGGCATTAGTGAGCTAAAATGGACTGGTATCGGACATTTTGAATCTGACAACCACATGGTTTACTATGCCAGCAATGACAAATTGAAGAGGAATGGTGATGCATTTATTGCCAAAAAGAACATATCCAGATCAGTCATGACGTACAACGCTGTCTATAATAGGATACTATCCATGCACCTACAGGGAAGACTAGTTAATACTACTATAATTCAAATTTACCCACAAACCACTAAAGCCAGTGAGGATGAAATAGAAGAATTCTACCAACTTCTTCAATCTGAAATTGATCAAACATGCAATCATGATGTACTGGTCATTACTGGTGACTGGAATACAAAGGTTGGGAGCAAAGAGGAAGGATCAGTAGTTGGAAAATATGGCTTTGGTGATAGAAATGATACCGAAGAATGCATGATAGAATTCTGCAAAATCAATGATATGTTCATTTCAAATACATTCTTTAGACAGCATAAGCGATGACTATACATATGGACTATACAGATGGAATACATAGAAATCATATTGACTACATATGTGGAAAAAGATGAAGGAAAAGCTCCATATCAGTCAAAACAAGGCCATGGGCAGGTTGTGGAACAGACCATCATAGCTCATATGCAAATCCAAACTGAAGCTGAAGAAAATGAAAACAAGTTCACCCATGATAGCCAAAATATGACCTTGAATATATCCCACCTGAATTTAGAGATCATCTGAAGAAGAGATTTGATACATTAAACACTAAAGACTGAAGACCAGAAGAATTGTAGGATGACATCAAGAACATCATACAGGCAGAAATCAAAACATCACTAAGAAGACAAGAAACAAGGAAAAGGTCAAAATGGA
>NW_006408738.1:1535253-1540435 GCF_000296735.1 Chrysochloris asiatica
AAGAAAACAAAAATCCTCACCACTGGACCAATAAACAACATTCTTATCAACAGAGATAAGATTGAAGTTGTCAAGGACTTCATTCTTCTTGGATCAACTATCAACACTCATGGAAGCAGCAGTCAAGAGATCAGAGGACGTTTTCCATTGGGCAAATCAGCTGCACAAAACCTTTTTAAACTGTTGAAGAGCAAAGATATCAGCTTGAAGACTAAGGTGCGCCTGATCCAAGCCATGGTATTTTCAATAACCTCATATGCATTCGAAAGCTGGACAGTGAATAAGGAAGACCACAAAAGAAGGGATGCTTTTGAGTTATGGTGTTGGAGGAGAATATAGAAAGTGCCATGGCTGCCAAAAGAACCAACAGATCTGTGTTGGAAGAAGTGCAGCCAGAGTGCTCCTTGAAAGTCAGGATGGCCAAACTTATCTCTCATACTTTGGACACATTGTTAAGAAGGACCAGTCACTGGAGAAGGATAACATGTTTGGTGAGGTGGAGGGTCAGAGAAAAAGTGGAAGACCCCAAGCGAGATGGATTGGCAAGTGGCAGCATCAATGGACTCAAGCGTGGCAACGATAATGAGGTTGGCCCAGGATTGGGCAGTGTTTCGTTCTGCTGTGCATAAGGTTGCTATGAGTCAGTACCAACTCAATGGCACCTAACAGCAACAAGAAGTAATATGTGTATCATTTGTTGTTATATGGAAAAGAATCCAGTGCTTCCCAGCATCTCGGTTTATTATCATGTCTGCTATGATGGAAATATACTACATCTGTCTGTCCAGTATACAAGTCACCATTTGCATGTGGCTATTGTGGTTGTTGTTAGGTACCATCAAGTCAGTCCCCACTCATAGTGACCTTACACACAATAGAATGAAACACTGACTGGTCCTAGATCAACCTAAAAATTGTTGCTACACCGGAGCTCATTGCTACCACCACTATGCCAACCCATCTCATTGAGAGTTTTCCTCTTTTTCTCCGACCATCCACTTAACCAAACATGATGTCCTTCTCCAGGGACAGGTTTCTCCTGATTATATATCTGAAGTGTGAGAGATGAAGTTTGGCCATCTTGACTTCCAAGGAGCACTCTGACTGTACTTTCAACACAGATCAGTTTGTTCTTTTGGTAGTCCATGGTACTTTTAATATTCTCCTCCAACACCCAAACTCAAATGCATCAATTCTTTTATGGTCTTCCTTATCCACTGTCCAATTTTCACATGCATATGAGATTATTGAAAATACCATGGCTTGGGTCAGGAGCACCTTAGGCCTCAAACTGAAACCTTTGCTCTTCAACAATCTAAAGAGGTCTTGTGTACCAGATTTGCCTAATGGAATATATCATTTGATTTCTTGCCTGCTGCTTTCATAAGTGTTTATGGTGGATCTGAGTAAAATAAAGTCTTTGACAACTTCAATCTCTTCTCCATTTATATGGATGAAGATTTTGTTTTCTTTACATTGAGATATAACCCGTACCAAAGGCTGTGGTCTCTGATCTTCATCAATAAGTGTTTTAAGGCTTCTTTGTTTTCAGCAAATAAGGTTGTATCATCTATATATCCTACATATCACAAGTTGTTAATGAGTCTTCCTCCAATCCTGATGCCACATTTTTCTTCATATAATCCAACTTCTCGGATTATTTGTTCAGCATACAGACAGAATAAGTGTGGTGAAAGAATACAACCTTGGCACACACATTTTCTAATTTTAAACCATTCAGTGTTCCATTGTTCTGTTTGAACAACTGTCTCTTGATCTATGTACAGGTTCCTCATGAGCACAATTAAATGTTCAGGAATACTCATGCTTTGCAATGTTGTCCATAGCTTGCATGATCCACACAATCAAAACCCTTTGCACAGTCAATAAAGCACAGGTAAACATTTTTTGGGTATTCTCTACCTCTAGCCATGATGCATCTGATATCAGCAATGATAACCCTGGTTCCACGTCGGCTTCTGAATCTGGCTTGAACCTCTGGAAGTTCTCTGTCAATGTAGGTTTGTAGTCATTTTTGAATTACTTTTAGTAAACCTTTAGTTCCATTGAATATCAATGATATTTTATCCAATGATTTCTACATTCTATTGGGTCACCTCTCTTTGGGACGGGCCAAATACAGGTCTCCTCCAGTCAGTTGGCTAGGTAATTGCCTTCCAAGTTTCTTGTCTTAGATGAATGAGTGCTTCTAGTGCTGCATCAGTTTGTTGATAGATTTCAATTTGTATTCCATCAGTTCCCTGAGTCTTGTTCTTTGCCAATGTCTACAATGCACCTTGGATTTCTTCCTTCAGGATCATTAGCTCTTGATCATATGCTACTTCTTGAAATGGTTGAAGATCAACCATTTCTTTTTGGTACAGTGACTGTATATTCCTTCCCTCTTCTTTTTCGCTTTCTGCATTATTCAGTAATTTGCACCTAGAATCCTTCAATACCATAAGTTGAGGTTTGAATTTTTCTTCGGTTCTCTCAGTTTGAGAAATGCTGAGGCTGTTCTTCAACTTTGGTTTTCTAAATCGAGGTCTTTGCACATTTTGTTATAATATTTAACTTTGGCTTTTCAAGTTGACCTTTGAAATTTTCTGTTCTGCTCTTGTACCTCCTCATTTCTTTAGCATCTTTATGCACCTTTAGCATTTCTACTCTGGAGAGCAAATTTCAGTGTCTCTTCTGACATCCATTTTGATCTTTTCCTTCTTTCTTGTCTTCTTAATGACCTTTTGCTTTCTTCCTGTTAAATGTTCTCCATGTCATCCCATAATTCTTCTGGTCCTTGGTCTTTAGAGTCTAATGAATCAAATCTGTTCTTCAGATGATCTCTAACTTCAGGAGGGATATATTCAAGGTTATATTTCGGCTCTCCTGGACTTGTTTACATTTCCTTCAGCTTCTACCTCAATTTGCATACGGGCAATCGATGATCTGTTTCACAGTCTGCCCCTGACCTTGTTTATACTGATGGAGCTTTTGTGATATGGAGCTTTTACATCATCTCTTTCCACAGATTTAGTCAAGTTTATTTCTGTGTATCCCATCTCATGGGGTCCATGTATATAGTCATCTTTTATGTTGTATAAAAAAGGTATTCACAATGAAGAAGTAACTGGTCTTGTAAAATTCTGTCATGCAATCTCCAGCATCATTTCCATTGCTAATGCCATATTTTTCAACTACAAATCCTTCCTCTTTGTTTGCAATCTTTACATTCCAATACCAGTAATGCTCAATGCATCTTTATTGAATGTTTGATCAATTTCTGACAAAAGAAGGTAGAATTCTTCAATTTCATTGTCATTGCCTTTAATGGTTGGTGCATAAATTTGAACAATAGTGCTACTAACTGGCCTTCCTTGTAGGCATATAGATATCATCCTATCATAGACAGCATTGTATTTCATGACAGAGCTTGATATGTTCTTTTGATGAGGAATGGGACACCAATCCTCCTCAATTTGTCATTCCCGGCATTATAAACCAGGTGATTCTCTGGTTTAAATGCCAGTCCATTTCAGCTCACTAATGCTTAGGATATCGATGTTTATGAGTTCCATTTAATTTTTGACAATTTCCAATTTTCCTAGATTCATACTTTGTACATTCTTTGTTGCAAATATTAATGAATGCTTTCAGCTGTTTCTCTCCATTTTAAGTTGTCCCCATCAAAAAAGGAAGGTTCCTATATCTTACTCCATTTGCATTATCATGATCGACTCTACTTTGAGGAGGCAGCTCTTCCCCAGTCACATTTTGAGTGCCTTCCAACCTGATTGTCTAAGCTTCCGGCATTATATCTGACAATATTCTGGTGGTGTTCATGATGTTTCAGCATTCAAGAATCTGGTACTGACCGTGTTCCACTGCTCTTTATAAAGTTTTCAGTGACTAAATATTCAGAAGTAGTCTGTCTCTCCTTTTTCCTACTCTGTCTTCATCTGAAAGCTCATCTGAAACCTGTCCACCATGGGTGACCCTGCTGGCATTTAAAATACCGGTGGCATAGCTTCTAGAATCACAGCAACTTACAAGCTACCACAGTATGACAGACTGACAGACAAGCATTGGGTGAGGTTATTAAGCTCTTGAATTATAGCTAGTGTGGCTAAGGAATTAACATTTTATCTTCAATTAATTAAAATTGAAATAGGCATCCATGACTAGTGATTACCATATTGGACAACAAATATATAAGGTGTGGTGCTATAGGATAAACATTGGATTTATAACCATAAGATTGGTGGTTCAAAACACCAGCTGCTCCTTGGACACCCTGTACAGGGTTGCTATGGGTCAGAATCAACTTGATGGTGCTTAACAACAGCAACATGTGTCTCATCAGCACTCAAAACTTTTAGAATTTCTTTCTTTCCCTGCCTCTTTCACACTGCTTTATTAATTTTTTTCCCCCATTCTCTCTTTTAGTACTTCTCCCTGCTTAGGAATCTCCTGTTTTCTTTTCTCTTCCAACATGCAGGACCTAGTTACCTATTGCCTCTTTTCTCTTGCTGTACAATGTCTCCTGTTCACCCACCATTCTTCATGCTAATTTAATTTCTATCCAGATGAAATGTATCCTGTTTCTTACTTCATTTCAATAGGTCTTCTGAGTGTGATAATTGAAAATCAGTTTACTTCATAGTATCTAGAGTTGCAAGATGGAGCCTGGTGGCTCTGTGGATAAGCACTGGACTGTGAACTACAAGCTTGGAAGTTCAAGCTTAGCAGCTACTCCACTGAAGAAAGATGAGATTTTCTGCTCCCACAAAGATTTACAGCCTCAAAAGCCTTATACAGGGTTGCTATGAGTTGGAACTGATGCATTAGCACTTAATAACAGCAACAACAGTGTTGCTACATAGTTGCAACAAGAATACTGAACATGGCAAAACTTTGTCAACCAAGTGAACAAATAAAACTGATGCTAGAAAAAAATTCACAATTGATACTATATCATATATTTTATAATCATATACTTAAAAAATAACCACTTCAGCAGCCAGGTGAGCCAGGTAGGAAATGCTCTGGTGAGAAGGGAGGGCAATCTCATGAAGGAAATGTTCATATAGCAAACCCATATCTTCTGAACTATAATAAAATCTAGTACTCCAATCTCCCGAATTCTCAGTTTTGAAAAAAATCATGCTACTAAAAAAAAAAAAAA
>NW_006408738.1:1541460-1543543 GCF_000296735.1 Chrysochloris asiatica
CAATAAGAAACAATCAACTTTATCAAAACACATCCAAAAATAGAAGAGAGCAGCTGATGCAAATGAGCTGGAGACAGACAAAGGCTTTATAGAGGAGGAGGAGCAGGTTCTGGATATGCCTGAGAGGGAATTCAGAAGAATGATATGGAAACAAATTCAAATACTCTGAAAAGGGGTCGAGGAAAATGACGAAGAAGCAAGGAAAGTACTGCAGGAACAATCAAATAGGATTGACACAGCATTGGAAACAATTCAAAACTTGCAAAAAGATATCCAGGTGATCAATAATAAGATATCAGAAGTAGACAATAGGCTGAAAGGGGAAAGGAGCTGACTAGAAGAGATGGAAGTCAGAATTAGCAAAGTGGAAGACGAATCTCTCAATAATGCAAAGATAGAAGAGCAAGCAGCTAAAAGGATAAAAAAATCTGAAGAGAGTCTAAGATTCATGCTGGATAACATGAAAAGGAATAATCTAAGAATTATTGGCATTCTGGAACAAGAAGAAGCAAAGAAGTCCACAGAGAAGATAGTTGAAGAGCTTCTGGAAGAAAATTTCCCTAAAATCTTGAAAGACGAGAAGATAAATATTCAAGAAGCCCAACGTACTCCAGGAAGGATAGACACCAAAAGAAAGTCTCCAGGACATATAATAATCAAGCTCTCCAAAATCAAAGACAAGGAAAGAATACTAAAAGTGGCCAGGGAGAAGAGAAATATAACTTATAAAGGCAAGCAAATTAGATTAAGCGCTGACTATTCAGAACAAACAATGCAGGCGAGAAGGCGATGAGGAGACATATGCAAAGCCCTGCAAGAAAAAAACTGTCAACCAAGAATCGTCTTACCAGAAAAACTATCAATCAAATACGATGATGCGATTAAAACATTCCAGGATAAACAGAATCTGAGAGATTTAATCAAAACCAACCCAGCACTTCAAAACATCCTAAAGAGCGTTCTGTGGACAGAGAACCAACAAGAACAGATAACAGAGATTGACAGGTATGGCAACACCACCTGGAACACAGCCAACAGATAGCAGAGTTCAGAATAGAACAAGACTACAACAACAAACTCAAATGAACGGAGAGATCAACTGAAGGCCAATAACATCTCAATGTCAAAGAAGAAACAAACACAAAAACGGAAGCCCAGGTGGTGAGGATGCCAGGTAAATTACAGGTTACAATGGAGTATCCTAAATGCAGAGAAAAGTTAGTAAGACTACAAGATAACCACAAAGAAAGCTAACTGCAACATATCATAAAAACGAACTCCCAAGCAGAACAAGTGAACATAGAAACTAGGAAGAAACTGACCAGTAACAACTCAAAGAAGACAAATCCCACACAAGAAGGAAAGCAGAACCAAAGAACGAACACCACCACAAAAAAAGTACCATAATGACAGCAATCAATTCATACTCATCGATAATTAGATTGAATGTCAATGGATTGAATGCACCAGTGAAGAGACAAAGAGTGGCAGAATGGATAAGAAAACAAGATCCATCAATATGCTGCCTGCAAGAGACACACCTTACACACAAAGACAAAAACAGACTGAAAGTTAGAGGATGGAAAAAATTTACCAAGCCTACGGAAGCAATAAACAAGCATGAGTGGCAACACTAATCTCTGACAAAGCGGATTTTAAGAAAAAAAACAGCATAAGAGACAAAGAAGGACACTATCTCATGATCAAAGGGTCAACTGAGCAAGAACTACATAACCATAATAAACACATACACTCACAATGAAAGAGCACCAAGATACATGAAGCAAACCTTAACAGAATTGAAGAAAGAAATAGATAAATTCACTATTATAGTGGGAGATTTCAACACACCACTATCGATAAGGGACAGAGCAACCAGAAAGAAACTCGTCAATGCTACAGAGGAACTTAACAACACAATCAACCAACTTGACCTCATAGATGTATACAGAGCATTTCTATCTAACAATGGCACAATACACATTCTTCTCCAGTGTGCATGGAACAGTCTCCAGAATTGACCACGTGTTAGGTCACAAAGCAAGCCTCCATAAATTCACAACCATCAAAATTCTACAGAGCA
>NW_006408738.1:1546062-1547147 GCF_000296735.1 Chrysochloris asiatica
ATTAGAGAGATGCAAATCAAAACAACAATGAGATATCATCTCACACCAGCAATAACAGCAAAGATGAAAACTGTAGAGGACAGTAAATGCTGGTGGGCATGTGGAGAGACTGGGACACTCCTGCATTACTGGTGGGACTGCAAAATGGTCCAACCTCTCTGGAAAGCAATATGGCGCTTCCTCAGAAGGTTGAAAATAGAAATACCACACGATCCAGCAATTCCTCTACTTGGTATTTACCCACAAGAAACACGAGCTACAACATGAGAAGATATATGCACACGAATGTTCATAGCAGCACTATTTACAATAGCAAAGAGATGGAGAGAGCCAAAGTGCCCATCAACTGAAAAATGGATAAACAAACTGTGGTACATACATACAATGGAATACTATGCTACCTTGAAGAATAACAAGGAAGCTGCAAACCACCAGTTAACAGGGATGAACCTTGAAGGCATTATGTTGAGTGAAATTAGTCAGTCACAAAAAGGGAAATACTGCATAGGACCACAACTGTAAAAGATTAAAAAAAAAAAGAACCCATACTAAAGGGGGTTGGGGGGATTCTTTGCTGATTGCTGGGATGTAGTGGGTGGGGTGAAGGGAGGGACGGAAAGGTAGAGCACAGAGCAGGGAACAGACATTGGTTAGCTCGGGTGCTGGGGAGGAGGACAATACACAAAAGGGGAGAGGGGAAAGGAAGAACAAAGCAGAGGGGAGAACAAATAGGCAGGTTCGCATGGGCTGAGTGGGACAGAGGTAAATAATGTATACACAACCTTGGAACAATAGGGCAAGGGGGTACATGGAGTGAGATATGGTTGGAATAGGGAAAAAGGGAGAAATAGTGTTAAGATGCTTGCCAGTCTACTGAATGTTGGTATTCCTTGCATTACATTGTAAAATAGACACTGGAAGGGGAGAGAAAGGAAAAGCCAGAAATATCACCAAAGAAAGCTTGTAAGTCCATCTTCTGCCTATAACTCACTGGAATACCTAAAATGGTGCTACAATGTGCCCAATGAAGGAGGCTGCATGTGGAGCCTCTGCATTACATAAGACTATAGGTGGAATCCTGAACA
>NW_006408738.1:1547853-1559812 GCF_000296735.1 Chrysochloris asiatica
TCCATACACAGAGTAGACAGGGATGGGCAACTTGGACACTGGCTACTCATAATGGGGCGGGGGGGCTACAAAGGCAAGAAATGACTGGCTTACAAGCTTTCAAGAGGGAACCTAGATCCAGAGAGTGGGGAGCAAGGTAGAATCTCCACTGAATAGTATCCAATCTGTCTAGGCGGGACTGATTAAAGGAAATGCGGATAGTTCTCTTGGGATGCAAGGGTGAATAATAAAAATAAAAAAAATAACTACTTCCCAGTTACACACAACAGAGAAGTATATTTTAATAATGCAAAGTTCCCTTCCATTTTACTTAGTACTGATAGTATTATGACAATTAGTCAAACATTGTCCATGTCACTAAAAATTCTTTCTGTTTCATATTTTGACACATAATTTAGATAAAATTTCAATCAATTTTGAAAAGATTTAGAATGCTGTATCTTCTGCTGAAAAATATCAAAAAGCGATATTATTCTTAAGGAAAGTGAGCATCCTGTCAAAGTCTTTGATTTTCCCATGAAGAGAACGTGAATCTGGAAGGTAGTCTTATTTCTAAACAGGCAGTATTTATATTTCATGTACTTCATTAAAAGAAAGAGCTTTCTCAGGTTAAGGTAATTGCAAAGCACTCAGAACATTATGTTGTGAATTTCAACTAAACAACATCTAGTGGCACGTGGGGGCTCTTCCTCAGACCTCAGTGTTTCGGCCTCTTTGACCATAGAAGTCCTTTCACAATTTGAATACAACATGCTTCCTGGAACCCGATCGTCATGTTCATTTCCCAAGGAATTTTAAATGAAATTCTGTTCAAATATCTTGATTGAATTTGCCTAGTCCTTGTTAATATCAGGACATGTACCCTGTTTTAAAAAGACAGTAGCATCAAGTCTGTGCTGGTTGGCTTGGGGTGCTGTCTGAAATTGCATTAATGTACAAAGTAAATCTCACATAAGTGGACCCAAGTGATAAACTGGCACAGCACACAGTATCGGCTGAAAGAGTGTGTTAGATACTTGCCCGCGAGCCACAACATAACATGTAATGATACTCCACTCTCTGGTTCAAAATTGAACACCTGGAAATCATTTAATGTCTCATTGCAAAAGAGCTCAAAGAAACTCTAGGAGGTCTTTAGGCTGCTTAGAAAACCACATGTGAATATTCAACTTATTGCCACAAGGCAATTGCCCCGCCCCCCTCCCAATTTTGGTTTATACCTGTAAAAGAAACTGTTGAGAGATCCAAGCTACATTGAAAATTTGGGCAGGATGAGAGAGAGATAAAATTTAGATAGAGCTAGAAGTTAATATTTTTAAGTCTCCAAACTTGTGACTAGCTTGAGACTTGAGACCCCAAAGTACTTGTACTGTGCCTTTCCTGTCCTGACAAATAATAAGAAAACACCCAGGATTTATTTTTGTAGGAGAGCGCTCAGTTCTTAAGCAAGAGCGCCTTACAAGTAATTATCTCTTCCTCTCCCTTTTCCTGCATCAGCTTCCCCCCCTTCCCCTCCTCTCTTCCTTTCTCAGTTATTGAGTGTGCACAGTGTGTCAGGTACTATGCCAAGGTTTAGATGCATTACCTCATTAGATATGCTTTTACAGAGGAAAGAGAGGTTAAGTAAATGCCCAACTGAGCTAATATGTAATGGTCTAAAATTTGCATTCAAGGTATAGCTTTATCCACAACCTTCTCAGTTGATAAAAGTAAACATTGATGAGAGTCCAGGGTATGGTCATCATCAAGTCGGCTCCAGTTCATGGCGACCCCAAGTGGATTCGAATAGAATTGTGTTCCAGAAACAATGCTGAGTTTTTGAAAGTAGATAACCACCTCTTTCTTTACAAGGTACTTCTGAATGGACTCAAAGTCCCAGCCTTTGTGTTAGCAGCCGAACACATTAACTTTTCACACTACCTATGTGTGTTGCTGTGGGTTAATGCGCCAGACTGCAAAGCCATTTGAACCAAAGTCAGCGGTTCAAGCTCACCAGCTGCTCTTTGGAAACCTGGGAGAGGGTCGCTATGGGTGGAATTGACTCGATGGCACTTAACAACAACAACAACAACAACAAGGGAGTCCTAATGTGAAACTGTAGGATAAGCACGTGGCTGCTAACCACAAGGTTAGTGGTTCAAACCCACCAGCTCCTCCTTGGGTTACTATGATTCAGAACTGACTTGATGTCAGGTAACCACAACAACAATATCAGGAAGCCCTTGAGAGAACTGTACATCTGCTAATACTAATTTTGAGTTGTATCTTCTGTGTCCCTTGCATAGCATGTCCTTATCCCTTTTCTCTTTCTCTGAAATCACTTATCTTGCTCATCCTTTAAAGACTAAGCGTAATGAACCCTGTTGTTTGGACAATGAATAAAGAAGACTGTTAGAAGAATTGATTCATTTGAGTTATAGTGTTGTATAGTGTTGGAAGATAATACTAAAAGGACCATGGAAGGTCAAAAGAACAAAAAATCTGTGTTGGAAGAAGTGCAACCCGAATGTTCCTTACAAACAAGAATGGCCAGACTTCATCTCTCATACTTCAGACACATTATCAGGGGCAACCAGTCCCTGGAGAAGGATATCATGCCTGGTAACATGGAGGGTCAGTGAAAAAGAGGCAGAGCCCCACATGATGGACGGGCCCAGTGGCAGCAGCAATGGGCTCACATATACCAATGATTGTGAGGTGGACACTGGATGAGGCAGTGTTTTGTTAAGTTGTGCATAGGGCCATTATGAGTTGGTACGGACTCAATGGCACCTAACAACACCACCACCCTGTTATACCAACCCTAAGGACTGAGTCTTCTTGTTGTAGCATTCATTGTGCATCCACATTTACAGACCTGTCCTCTACTTAAGACTGAGCTTCTTGAGAGCAGAAGCCCTTTCTGACACCTCATTGTGTCTCCAAGAACTCAACGACAGTGGCCAGTGAACATTTGATAAGTCATTTGGATTGACTATCAAGGCAGCATGCTTTCGTATCTATAAAATGGCAGTTTTTCAAGAAGGAAGTTAAAATAAATGCTTTGTTTGTTTTCCATACACACAGAATTTCCTATCAGCAGTTTGTTGGAGCCAGTTTTTATTGACTTTCAAGAGTATTCATTAAATTTTCAGGAATTTTGTGAGTGGGTGTTAAACACCATCATTATTAAAAATTAAATTACATTAAATCAGTTTCATTAAAAACAAAGATAAGGAATATGAAATTTTTATTCCTTGCTAATTGTTTTACATTTTACTATTACCTATGCTCTTGAAATGATTTATATCTGTCTTGTACTGTTAAGTGTCATTGAGTCGGTTCAGATCCATAGTGACCCTGTACAGGGTTTCCATGGAGCAGCTGGTGAGCTTGAACTGCCAACCTTGAGGCTCAAACCAACTTTTCGATGCAGCACATTAACCTGAGCGCCACACCAGGACTCCTTCGGCTCATCATCTCCCAACTTGGCATTAATTAACATCATGTTAATAGGCTGACTTAGCCATTGTTGGAAGGTCTGCTGAAGGGAATGGCAAAACTGCAAATCAAAGACCCCCTACTCCCTCATTCCCAAAGTCCTCTGAAATGGTAACTGCTAACTTATTCTGAAATGAATTTGCCCTTATCCAGGCTGTATACTGTCTTTCTCAAGCTTTCCAATTAACTAAATATTACAATTGTATCGTGCACACAGATTGATAATATAAAAATATTTAAATACAGAAAACATGTACTTTATAAATAAAGAGCCACTGAATACCATTATGTTTCTGTGATTTAGCAGTCATTGTAGCATCTTACAACACCACAAGGTCATGATAATGGATTCAGTTATTATTGTACAATCTAGAAAAATAATCTCAGACATTTGAGCTTTCATGTTCTCTACAGTTGAGAAATACAGGAGATCTCTTTATAATTTTCCATCAGGGTACAAAATGAATAAAATAGAGAGTATTTGTCTGTCTGTTGAATCACCACACTGAATATTTTTAAGGACAAATGCTTAAATTCTACATTTGGTGATTTAATATAGAATCAAGCCAAAGCAATAAAAAGGCCTCATTGGCCTTTCTTCTGTAGCTGAGTTTATTTCCCCTTTTCCTCTCCTTCCCCGCTTTTGTCTTCTTTGCTTTCTTGCAGAAAGCATCTCTCTAAAGTTTGAGTACAGCAAATACGATTTCCAGATACAGAAGCACTCACAGATGATTTATTATAATTCACTTGAAATGGCTGTGTGGAGCTATTTGGGGTGATGCAAGGTATGAATCACTTTGTGTACAAAAAAAATCTGCCTTTGAATCTGAAGTTAATGTCTACAACAAGACAAAACAGGTGGAAAAGAGAGAGAGAAAGAAGTTCTAGTTTCTCTCTGTTAATAGAGACTAGATGAAGTGTTGTGGCCGGTGATCATTTTGGGTTATATACTCTCTCTTCTCTCCCAAATGGAATCACTTTTGCTCTATCTTGTTCTTTTCCACAACAACTGTTTCTTTAACAAAATCTGCTTCCTGAAATGTAATATGATCTGATTTGGGATGATAATCTGGGCTAGACTTTTATGAACATTGTTTACTGTAAATACAGACATGCTCAGAGGTATACTTTCCATAACTGTCTTGTCTATTAAGTGAAAAGAGGATAATTCTCCCAAGAATGCATCTACTTAATCAACATTGAACTTTGTAATTAAAAAGAAATGCACCGGTCTTCTTCACAATGAACAGGGAAGGAAACTAGTAAACACATAGTTCTGTCTTCTATTTTGACAGTTCTCTTTCCAACATAGCATTCTGTCATTTTGTTACTTATTAAATGATTTAGTGCTGATTAACCAAAAACTTCACTCCATAGATTTTCCCTTTGGGCACATTTCAGAAGGACAAATTTTTCAAGTGTCAAATGCAAAAGGTGGAGTCCTGGTGTGGTACTGTAAGATAAACACTAAACAACTAACTGCTAAGTCAACAGTTTCAACCAACCAACTGATTCTCAGAACCCCTATACAGGGTCACTATGAATCAGAACCACCTCTACAGCACTAAAAACAACAACAACAATACAAAAGGTTATTTCTTACCCTTTAAGAAAGGCAGTCAGGTACTGTCCCAGTGGGGAGAGAAGACACTCGAAGAAAACAGATGCTTTGGGGAAAATGTAACATTGAAGAGATACTAGCTAGGCAAACTGTCCAAAGGCCTAGGGTCTGAACTGAAAGGTGGAGGAGGGTTGCTTGTGACTTCCAGGGTACAATCAATGCTAGACAGCATGATTAGTATGTCCTGCCTTATTTGTCTCCTCCGTGTGAAGACAAGCCAGTTGCTCTATAGAGGGAGAAGGAGAGAGTCCATTGGCACCACTGGCCTTTCCAAGAACTGTTATTGTTGTTGTGAAGTGCCATGGAGTCAGTTCTGACCCATAGCAACCCTGGAAAGGGTTTCCAAGGAGCGGCTGGTGGGTTTGAACTGCCTGAAAGTTCATTGGGAACAATGAAGTGTTCTCAAATAATACATTGTCAATAGTTTGAAAACCATCTTCTATATGCATATCATTTGGTGAAACAAACACAAACTTACTTTTGTCTTTGTGGATCTGGAGAGATGTTGCATTTCTCCTATACTGTCTCTTATGTGACTAGGCAACTTACCCTATAAGACCAAACCCAAAGTTTTATAAAGTCTAATAACCACTGATGTAAATCTTTGATCCTAGTGAATGCCTCATTACATTTTTGTTGTTACTCAGTGCCACCGAGTTTGGTTCTGATTCAGAGCGACCCTGTATAGGTTTACAAACCCTGTATAGAAACAGCAATGCTGTTTCTGAGGAGCAGCTGGTGAGTTTGAACCACCAAACTTGTGGTTCAAACCAACCTTGCAGTACTGTGTTTATCACACAGCACCACACCAGGACTCCACGTTAGGATGTTACAGTATGTCCCTTCCCCTCCATCCCTACAGAAAGAAAGTTGAGAGGATTGTGGCTATCAGGGACCATCAGTTGTTGTTGTGCTGAAGTGCCGTCGAGTCAGTTCCGACCCATAGTGACCCTGTATAGGGTTTCCAAGAAGCAGCTGGTGAGCTTGAAGCGCCGACCTTGCAGTTCAAACGGCTTTTAAATCTGGCGCATTAACCCACAGTGCTACACCATCAGCAAGGGTGGACAGGTGTAAAGTCTAAAGAGGTGTAAAGTCTAAAGAGGTGTAAAGTCTAAAGAGAAGTCGACTTTCTTGCCTCAGAACGGACCCTTGGGAAAGTGAGAAACAACTGCCTCATCTTCATCTTGAGTGCATTTTTTATTAACTATTTTCTCAGAGAATTGTCAGAGGGAAAAAAAGAAAGCTATTTTCAGAGCTCCACCAAGGAGCTCTAGTAGAGTAGTGGTTACAAATCGGACTGCTAACCTCAAGGTTAACAGTTCAAAACTACCAGGTATTTTGTGGAAGAAAGATGAGGCTTTCTGCTCCCGTAAAGATTTATAGTCTCAGAAACTGTATACAGGGTCACTGTGGGTCAGAACTGACTCCACGGCATACCACCCGCCCACCAAGCACTAAGTATTTTTGGTATGGAGATACTTAACAAAAACACCCAGCCCAGTTCAGGAGGATGTTTTAAGCAGACAGAGCAGTTTCTTTGGTCTGAATGTGCTACGCTGAATGCTTGAAGGTGAAGCTTTCAGGGAGTAAAGCAAGAAGGGAGCAACTCTGCTTGCAGCTCAACGTGCAGAGGAATCCCAGCGAACAATCCCTGTCCACGCAGACCTTTGTGTGTTTCTGCTGAAGTCTTCCACCTGTGCTGCCTCTAACCAGCCAACCGAGGACACTCGACCTCACACTACTACACTGCCCACACTCGGAAACACTCGAGTTTCTGTTTTTCAGTTTTAAACATAACACCACACCTATTTTCTTGCTCCAGAGCTAATCTTTATAAAGTGCTGATATGAACCACTATTGGATAAACTTCACTTCAGCAACGGAAAGTAATGTCCACGGGAAATTCAACCAATAGGTATGTTCTGTCTGCCCCCCTGCTGAGCACAGTCACCACTAAATGATTCTGGTGAATGCTGGGAACCGAACAAGCCGTGCCCTGTCACACCAGTAGGTGTATCCAGGTCAGAAAAGAGTCAGAAAAGAAACATCCGCTCCAAAAATTTCTCTGAAATACCAATGGCAGATTGCTCTTAGATCCCTACTGTGTCTTCTACACAAAAATGAAAAGGAGAAAGTGATCCCAGTGTAATCAAAGATTTGGCAGACACACACACACTCAAACACACACTCACATTGACACACTTTTGTGCATACTGTAACCACAGGTTTCTAAACATCTAACTCAGCTTTGTTGAAAACAAAAAAACAAAAATAACAACAACAACAAAACAAAAAACCCAAGAAAGATTGTAACAGTTGTGTATGGTGGGTTAGAAGTTGGGCTGCTAACCACAAGGTCAGTGGTTGAAATCTACCAGAAGCTCTGTGGAAGAAAGATAAGGCTTTCTGTTCCTGTAAAGATTTAGAGCTTGGGAAACCCTATGCAGGATCGCTGAGTAAGAGCCAAAGAGCTGGCATGCCGCCAATACCACCATAGTTATTGTGAGAATCATACATGACCAAGTAGTATTTGTTCTCCTGACTCAATGGCATCAAACAACAACAAGGGAACCGTTGTGAAAACTGAATGTGATATGTAAGTTCATTAGGCAATTCTATGCTGGTTTTCTCTAGTTTCCAAATAATAATAATAATATCTTAGTCTCTTGTCTTGGTTTCTTAATTGTCTTATGACTCTCATCATGGTTTCATAATTTCTCGATCTAACCAGGTAGGTACACCTGGCAATGCTTCAAGCTCTCTCTATAAAGCTGCCCTTCTAACATTGTCCTGCAATGACCTTCCAAACCCTAACAAAGGGCCTCCGGTGGCTGTGTTGTATAACAGCACACAGGCTTGAATCTAACAATCAGCCTCCCTTTCTCTGCCCAGTTTTCCTTCCTTCTTTATCAAATACTACCTAAATACCAGTAACTGCCCATTATAAATGAGTTTTGCAAATATCAAAATTAAATCATTTAAGGGCCAGCACATTTTTAACCTTTTATTAAAGTGTACTGTATGTGGGTAAAGTGCATATATATAACCTAAATAAAATTTCACAAATACAATGTTCCTGTATTACCAACACCTAGATCAAGAAACAATATACCAGCAACCAATAATCCCCCCTTAGACTTTCTTCAAGACGGTACTTCCCACCAGTGGGCCCACATTCTGACTTCTAACAGCTTAGATTCATTTTACCTATTTTTATAACTTTTGTAAATCGAATGACATAGCATACAGCTACTAGTATCGACTCCTTTCACTTACTACTGTATTTGTAAGGTTCATGCATATTGTTTACATGGACATTGTGTGAGCATGGGACCCCTTTATATTTATTTCATTGGTGATGGATATCTGGATAGCTTATAGTTTGTGGATATTATGAATAGTTAACGATGATCACCCTTACACATGTGTGTTGATGAAAACATATATACATAGTCCTGGTGTGGCAGTGTAGGATAAAGCACTGGAAAGCAAGGTTGGAGGTTCAAACTCACCAGCTGCTCCTTGGAAACCCTATACAGGGTTGCTGTGAGTGGGAACCGACTCAACGGCATGTAACAGTATAAACAACAAGCCTTAAAAGTGGTGTTATTGGGCATGGAGTAGGCAAGTATTTAACTTGAGAAGGCAGTGGTTGTTCAGCACTGTGGAGTCAGTTCCCACTCATAGCGAGGGTGTATAGGGTTTCCAAAGGTTTTTCTGTTGGCTGGAGTAGAAAGGCGCATCTTTCCCTCAACTTTAGAAATTTCTGATCCACAAGGTTTCAGTGCGTACCAGTTTACACTCATACTAACAATTTACAAGAGTTCCAGTTATAGTGTTAACAGCCTATGGTATTGTTCCCTTTGTCATGTTAGTGGTTTCACATTGAGGATTTAATTCCCATTTCATTGATGGCTAATGAAATTGAGGCCCTTTTTATAAGCTTGGTGGCCATTTTTATCATCTCATTTGGGCTTTCTATTTTTTATGGTTTATAGGGAGTCCTGTGGTGCTGTACGATAAGCACTGGACTGCAAGGTTGGTTTGAACTACAAGGTTGACAGGAGTAAATCAGGCACAGAAGCAAGGAAGCAAGAATGAGGGAAAAGATTGGTGTCAAGGAGCTCTGGTAGCGTAGTCGTTATGAATCGGGCTGTGAACCACAAGGCCAACAGTTTGAAACTACCAGCAGTTCTGTGGGAGAAAGATGAGGCTTTCTACTCCCGTTAAGATTTACAGCCTTGGAAATCCTGTACAGGGTTTAAATGGGTCAGAACCGACTCCACGGCACATAACCACCACCACAACAACAATACAGGAGTTCTTTAAGATTCAGGACATCTACTTGAACAAATTAGTAGGACGGTAAGCCAGGGGAGACATGGGAAAGGCTATCAGGAAGGCTATGAAAAGAGCCCGGTATTTTTCATTCCTATTTCTGGAGCTCGGGATGCACAGTGCATCACGGGAGAGGATCACACAGAAGGTGCATCTGAATTCAAGGAGGAAGCTGGAACTGTAGGAGAAGGCTTATGTGTGGCCAACAGGGAAGGGTTAGTAAGTCTTGAGTAAAATGATTCATTGTTGTCGTTATTATGTGCCACTGAATTGGTTCTGACCCATAGTGACCCTGTATAGTGAGCTTGAACCACCAACCTTGTGTTTCAAAGCGACTTTGCAGTCCTGCGCATTAGCTCACAGCTTTCTCAGGAGGTCTAGTTGCCGGGTACGTGACCCTGGGGCAATTAGAAGGGCACCTAGTGGTCCCAGAGCGTAACACCTTGGAAAACAGTGTGGTTGCAAAATGGACTAACCCACTGCTCAAGAAGAGGAACGGACTGGCCTACAGCGTGGGGCACAAGACTGGGCTAATCCAGAATTTAAAGAAAATTCTATCACAGAGTTCCTTGCCAAATACACGCCACCCTATCATTCTCTAAATGATAACTTTGGGTGAACTGAAGTTGTTTGTTCCAATATGATCCAATTTAAAAAAAAAAAAAAATCATTAGTACTTCTTGTGCCCTGCTGAAGTCATTTTTGCTCGCTGGAAGATAATGAAGGTAGTTCCCCTATGCTGTTTCCTCACAGCGCTATTTCTTTCTCTTTCATGTATAATTCTGGAATCCATATGGAATTGATTTTTATGTGTTGTGTGAGGTAGAAGTCAAGATTATTAGTTTTTCCACATAAATATTCAATGAGCATCATTCAGAAATTGCCATCTCTTCCCTATTGCACTGAACTGTCACCCCTGCACATTTATTTTTCTGAAGAAAAATAGAGTATTACATAGTTTCTTGCTTTTTCAAATGTAAATGTTGTCATTGTTGTTATTGTTAAGTGCCATCAGTTGGTTGTGACTCATAACGCCCCTGTTTAGAGTTTCTGAGGAGTGGCTGATGAGTTTGAACCTCTGATCGTAAGCTCAGCAGTCTAGTACTAAGCCTACAGTGCCACCCAGAATTCCTCCTGAGTATAAATAAACTATTTCTTTGTCTTTGGTTTTATGTTGCCTTCAGGAGTATTGGATTATATAAAGTTATTTATAACTTGAATCTGTCTATGTATTACAATTTTTTACTTCTTAATTACTGTCCTTCTGTTACCCACCAGGACTTTAGGGGAGTAGGTGCCCTGCTTGTAACAATACTGACTTAGCCATGCTAATATGCTGCTTCTAAGCTAATGTGGACTGAAACTCACCTGGTGCAGGTCAGGTGTTCCAGAGGGCAGACCTTGAGACAAGCAGTCAGGTGCAGGGAGTTTACTGAGAAGAGCTGTAGGACAACAAAAACGGCAGGATTGGACAGAGGGAAAAGCTGGGTGTACTCAACAGTGACAACAAAAACATCAGCGGGAATACAGGGAACTCTGGAGCAACAGAGGTTTTCAAAGTTACGCCAAGTAGGGTCCGGAGTTCTGGGCCTTCCCACACGATCACTGACCATCTCTTCCTGCAGGCTGAGCATCAGAGAAGGAGGTGTGAGGGGCTTCAGCTGTAGGTAAGCAGCTTCAAAAGCTCTGTGGGCCACACCTTACATCTGGGCCATGAGTGTCTGAGTTCTGGAGGAAGTCTGGCAGTACTGTATGGTACCCATCCCATCAGAAACGTAAGAGTGTACCTGTGACGTCTCAAATAAGAGTCATGATAGCTGGGCATAGCGTTGGACTTTTATGAAAGTGCTTTGCCTTGCTTAGCTTTCCATCTGTGCATGCCTTGGGTCTTAGCTATGCATTTAAACAGTTCACGTTTTAAGGTCTACTGTCAAAACTGAGATACTACTTTGACTAGTAATACATTTGTGCTAACCAAAATGGAGTTCTGAGTTGGCACTTTAGGATAAGAACCAAACTGTTAACTGGAAGGTCGACAGTTCAAACCCACCAGCTGCTGCTTGGAAACCCTATACAAGATGGCTATGAGTTGGAACTGATTCTATGACACTCAACACCAACAAACTAACCTCTTCCATTGAGTCTATCCCGACTCACAACTCTGAAAAGGCAGAACAAAACGGCTCCTTAGCATTTCCTAGACTAAATCTTTATGGGTGCAGACAGCCTCAGCTCTCCAACAAACGGCTGGTGGGTTTGAACCACCAGCCCTGCGATTAACAGCCCAATGTTTAACCACAGTACTGGGTTCCTGTTGCTAAGTATCCTCAGTAGGTTCCTACTCATAGGTGTAAATATCTTGTTGTTGTTGTCAGGTGCCATCGAGTCGGAACCAACTCATAGCAACCCTATGCACAGCAGAACAAAACAATGTTCGATCCTGGGCCAACCTCACTACCGCTGCCACACCTGAGTCCATCAATGATGCCACCTGGCTGATCCATCTCGTTGGGGGTCTTC
>NW_006408738.1:1561492-1569597 GCF_000296735.1 Chrysochloris asiatica
CTTGCACCTCTTCAATTTTTCCATTTGCTTTGGCTTCTCTACGTTGGAGAGCAAGTTTCAGAGTCTCTTCTGACATCCATCTTGATCTTTTCTACTGACAGGAAATTTCTCGGAGTCATGCCTTAGACTCGGAAGGAGCTTTCTGCACATGCGCACAAACTCCGTTGTCTTAGATCGGAGGAATAACCCCGAGGCAGACTCTGTGATGAAAGTTTGAATGCAACAAGTTTATTTTGGAGGTTTTATGGATTGAACTGTATTCCCCCTGCATTTGTGTTAAAATGTGAACCGTTTTTGGTGTTAACTATAGTAGAGTCGGCTCCAATCCACACCATCCCTGTATAGGGTTTCCAAGGAGCAGGACAAAACTCAAAATAACAAAAAATAGCAGGCTTACTGGTATGACAAAATCTAGTGAAGCTCCTGAGACTATAGTCCTTACTATTGTTGTTGAGTGCCATCAAATCGGTTCTGACTCACAGTGACCCTAAATAGAGTTTTCAAGGAGCAGCCGGGGGGTTTGAACTTCCAACCTTGTAATTTGCAGTCCAGTGCTGATCTTACAGCACCACACCCGAAGTCTGATAGCAGACTTCCTTTAGTCCTGAAACTGAATTTACTCCTGTGACTTAACTTTTAGTTAAAACAATAACACCACCATGGAAGTACGGACTCGTTAGTTACGACTCGGGCTGCGAACCGCAAGGTCAGCAGTTCAAAACTACCAGCTGTTTCTCGGGAGAAAGATGAGGCTTTCCGCTCCCGTAAAGATTTACAGCCTCGGAAGCCCTGTACAAGATTGCTATGAGTCGGAACCGATGCCACAGCACATAACAACAACAACAATATGGAACCAAAGGGCAATATTTGCTCCTGGATGAAGCTCAGAAGGCAGGAAGGAATAAGAAAGGAGACAGGGATGAGTAAACAGCAAGGAAGCGGGAAGTGTGCAGGTGCATTGTGGGTAATGCAATCAGTGTCACAAAACAAACTGTGACTTGTTGAAAGAGAAAACAATTTTCTCTCTAAAGTGATTCACACACAGAAAAAGAATGGTTGACATCAAAAGACAGAAAACGAAAAGCTAGCGACAGGCCTTTACAATTGAGTTTCTCCTCACTTAGTACACTGACCCCAAACCTTCAGATTACAAGGATTGTGTTTCGATGGAATCCCTGGAGGTATGGGAAAGAGAAAGAAAAATAATTAAATAAGCTTCTATTACGTGTAAATAAGGAAGCGTGGTAACATAGTGGATTAAGAGCTGGACTGTTGACCACAAGGTCCCTAGTTTGAGAGAGAGACGAGGCTTTCTGCTCCGGGAAAGCTTTGTAGCCTCAGAAACCCTATACACGGTTGATAAGTATCGGAAGTGACGTGGGGGCACACAACCACCACCTGTAATTAGGGGAGCATGGTGGTTCTGTAGGATAATCACCAGACTGTAAACCATAAGGTCCGTAGTTTAAGACCACCAGCTATTTAGTGAGAGAAACATGAGGCTTTCTGCTCCCACAAAGATTGACAGCCTCCGAAACCATATCCTGGGTTGCTATGAGTTGGAACGGACTCTGGAGGGCACTTAACAACAATCACTACAACTCATCATTATCCCAGTATGCAGGTGAAGGTTTGTCTGAGATTTCAAAGTTAGTAAGTAAAGGACAGATTACATTACATAGGGCATGTGCATTATTTCCTTGTTCTTCTGTCTTTGGGCACGTCCCTTACGCTCCCACACACATGCGCACAGCTCAGTGTCTCTCTAGAGTAGATTGTGACCTACTTCATGTATGACATTAAAGTGGCCTGGAGATCTGTGGAAAATAACTCAGGTGTTATTTTATGTTTAAGCCATCTCCTTTAATATATGCCATAATGTGATTCATTAAATGCCATTGCAACAATTATTTTACATAATGATTTTCTTACTAGAAAAGTAGCAGGATTCTCCATTTAAATTTGGAAAGTAAGGGGAACAAAAAGAAAATACACATCACTGTAACTGCCTTAACTGACGACGGTTGCTAATTTAATATATGTTCTTTTAGTGTATTGTCTTTTTCTGAGCAATGTCTGCAGTTTTGTATACTGTCTTGTATCACTTAATATTATATGGGAGCATTTTCATGCCAGTAAATATTCCTAGGAGGCTACCCAATGGCTATCAGATATTTCTTTTTATATAACTGTACCATAAATAATTTCATTATTCACCTATTACTGTATACTTGAGCAATTTCTCCATTGTGTTATAATTTAAACATGGATAATAAATGGTTGCCTTATAAATCTTAATTCGTATTCCTGATGATTTCTTTAGGAGGAAGCCCTAAGAGTAGACTGTAGGTCATTGTGATGAGGCCCTTTCTACGGATCTCGATGGGCATTGTCAGGGCACGCTCTGCTCCCATATGAAGAAGAACCTATAGGCTCGGGAAGACTTGCAATAACTTTTATCAACTGCTCTCCTAGAATACAAAATTGGCTTTTACTGTGGCATCAGAGCCTGAATGTGGGGAATAAGCAGTATGGACTACAGAAAGCATAGGCTTTGGGGAATTAGGCAGAATCTTCAGTTAATGAAGCAATGAAAAACAACAATATGATTTCTAAGCTGCTGAAAGTAAAAGGGAAGCCTTTATTCTGCTTCAACCACCTTTCCGACCCTCTACTCAGGAACGTTTCTATCTCTTTTCCCAGAAAATCAAAGCTTGAAAGCATGACTCCCGAAGCAGGATTTTCTGGTTATATAGCTGAGGAGAGAGTATGTGAAATCTTTCAGACACGAGGAGGGCAGTGCACCCCATGCATGGCATTTATATCTAATTAACTTTTTATTTTTGAACATGAAAGCACACTAGTATGACTTGTGTCCTTAAGGCCTTGGCATGCAAGAGTCATCTCAAGAACGATGAAGACTTCTTACAAAAGGGAATCTTTTCCAAATATCTAGTGTTATTTTTCTCTTTACCAGAAAACCACACGTAAGTGTTTGTATTCAGGTGAACAGAACCACGTAAATGACTATTTTTACTATGATTATTCTTGTGGTAAGTGTACCAGTAACAGATTTTTTGCCTTGTCAATATTCTTCACGCATACAACTCAGTGACGTGTGTTTCATTTATCACACTGTTCAACAATTACCATTACCTGTTTCCAAATTTCCCATCACACTTCACAGAAACTCAGAAAGTCCCTCTTCCCCTCCTCCACGGGTCCCTGGGATCCACTGATGAACTTTAGTCTCCATAAACTTGCCTAACCTTGACATGGAGGCCCACTATAGTGCTAGAGATAAGCACTGGATTGATAACAACAAGATCAGTGGTTCAAACCCACCAGTAACTCCTTGAACACCTGATAAAGGGTCACTATGAATTGGAACTGACTCTATAGCACTTAACAACAACAATCAGTGTATTCTGTAGTTTGTCTGACTACTAGAGTGTTTTAATCACTTTGGTTTCCATATACAAGGAAAGACAAACTCATCAAATTATATATATTGGAAATACCTCTAAATTGAGATGCTGACAAAACAAGGAATACAATGGCAAGTGAAAAAGTATTGGTACAATATCATAGAAACCTTTATTAAATACAAATATCAACATGTGATTCTACTGTTTCTTGACATCTCCATGTAGCTCTAGAGACTTCTGGAAAAGTAGTATTTCCATTTCTCTAACACATCTTGAAAGATTTCACTGCTGTTTGATTTAGAACTCATCAAAATTGCAGTTGGGAATCCTCTTGGGACTCAAGCTGTGGTCCTATTAAATGTTCCTTGAGGTTTTGAAATGAAAAGAAGTTGAAAGTGGAAAGATCAGGGCTGTAGGATGGATGGGGTCAGGTTTCCAATGAAATTTTCATAGTATAGTTCTTGCTACCTTCAAAGAATGAGCAAGCACATTGTCATGATGGGAAGAAAAAAAAATTCTTCAGCACAAATTTGCTGGCCTTTTTCACCCCAATACAATTTCGATTTTCTTAAAACTTCCTCATAATAACAAGTTCCTCTGGCCATCCTCTCTCCTTCAAGAAAATCTATCACATTGTTAGCCCTCTGAGGTGACCTCTCTGCCTTAAACCAAACTGGCTCAGAAGATGCTCTTGGAAGCCATTGTTTTGGTTGGACCCTTTTTATGAAGGAGCCTTAATGAGACAGACAAGCACATTATGGAGAGGTCTGTGATCATTGATTATAGAGATGTATTTAGACATATTTTGTTTGGAATAAAGCTTTACATAATGCCACTGGAACCCTAGGAGCAGTATTTTTTTTACTTACCCTCATAGGTCTCATTTTGTTTTGGCCTCAACACCTTAGGCCAGGCATCATTGTAATATCCCCAAGACTTGGGTTACTCTCATCTCCTTTGTTTCATTAGCTCTCTGTGCTCTAAGTGTAGGCTCTGAGTCAGCAAGCCTGGCCACAAGCAGTAGTTGTTGTTGTTGTTGTTAAGTGCCGTTGAGTCGGTTCCGACCCATAGCGACCCTGTACAGGGTTTCTGAGGGTGTAAATCCTTACGGGAGTAGAAAGTCCCATCTTTCTCCCACAGAGCAGCTGGTAGTTTTGAACCGCTGACCTTAAGGTTCGCAGCCCAATTCGTAACCACTACGCTACCAGAGCAGTAGTAGATTTTCCTAATTCTCAATTTCCGAATCTCTAAAGTGAAAACAATCGCATATACTTTCCTTCTCTTTGGAATTTTATTTCCATAGAATAGGTCTTGTTTTGCTTGGTGATAAGTGTTCTTTCTCACTCTGATATGAATATTTTGTCAGTTGTGCTGCCACAATCCTCTCCCAGTTCTTATTGTTCCTCTGTTCATAAATGCAACTTCTTGTTGTTGTTAAGAACCATTGAGTCATTTCCGACTCATCTTGACACTTTTAGGCTTTCCTAATTTTTTTTTTTTTTTTCCTGGATTGTGCTGTCTTTTCTATGAACTTTTCCTTCATCATCTAGTCTTTATAGGAACTAAAAGTGATCAGAGAGAATCCCTGGGTATGAAATTCTTCATTAGAAGGTTTTTCAACATCCAAGTACATGTGCATGCACACCTATGTTACATATGTTCTCCTATGATACACATGGGGTTGCCATGAGCTGAAATCAATGGCAGTCTGTTTTGGTTGGTAAATAGAGTTAAATATGAGGGAGTTTAAAAAAATCATGGAAAAATGGAAATAAAGATAATGGATTTTTTTTCCATGAACTTTTTGAATCTTTCTTGTATGCACTTATGTATGTATCATATATAGAGATAACTGCATATGTGTGTGTTTCATGACAAATTAGTAAAAAGATGGCCAAGTTTGAAATATGTGCTCTCTCCGCCATTCCAGGACTTTGTAGTATATAGTCACTTTGCATTACAAGAGACGTTGACCTGTAAGGATCCCACTCAAAGCCCATCTCTGGCACAGGTTGTCATTGGTTCTGGTAGCCAATGGAACCTGCACTTTTACCTGGAGATAGAACTGTGCCATGTTTGGTCTTACTCATGATTTATTCTAAAATTCTCGAAACATGATGCAAATGAACAGTAAAATCTTTGCTTTGTTCTAGAGGGATGCTGATATCCTCGTTAAAGTGAGGTAACTTTACATTGTTGTTTTTATTAAGTGCCTTTGTGTCTGTTCCAATTCACAGAAACCCTGTGTAGAGTTTCCAAGGAGTTTGAACCACATACCTTGTGGTTAACAGTCCAATGTTTATGTTATCTTGCCACATCAGGACTCCAACATTACATTAAAGGATGTATTTTTCATCCTAGATTATTTCAAGAAGTCTATAGAGCTACAAGTATGGCTGTGGTGTTCTGGTTACATTATAGGTTTGGATTTTACAGATTTGAGGACACATCTGGTTTACAAAAGTCCACAGAGTGCCTTATAAACACTAATGCTGAGTTTTTATTATGAGAAGAGTCCATGGATTCATAGACTGTAATCATCCCATGAATCGAGCCTAAGGTGATGAATTCATTTAGTTCAGGATATGTAAAGCCAATATGTGGTAGAAGGAAACATTTTGAAATTGCTTAATATTTTATTCCACACTTGCCTAACTCTAACAAATAATTTGTTTAAGAACTATAACATAGTCAGAAATCTCCAAACAGTAAAATGCTTTCAAACTTGTTGTTGTTGTTGTTGTTGTCAGGTGCCATCAAGTTGGAACCGACTCATAGCGACCCCATGCACAGCAGAACGAAACAATGTCTGATCCTGGGCCAACCTCACTACCGCTGCCACACTTGACGCCATCAATGATGCCACCTGGCTGATCCATCTCGTTGGGGGTCTTCAAACTATAGACTACTAACAAGAATTTTTATTGTTAAAGTTAAAGAGTTGTTGTTGTTGTTGTTGTTATGTGCCATGGAGTCGGTTCCGACTCATAGCGACACTGTACAGAGTTTCCAAGGCTGTAAATATTTACGGGAGCAGAATGCCTCATCTTTCTCCCATGGAACAGCTGGTAGTTTCGAACTGCTGACCTTGCGGTTCGCAGCCCAATTCATAACCACTACGCTACCAGAGCTCCTAAAGTTAAATAGAGAGAATTAAAATATACTTAATTCCTGATTTTATGGTTTGGGTATGGTGACAGACATCTTACAAAGGATTAAAATATTGAAATTTAATTAAAAAGTATTTTGTAGATTACTTTTTATCAAATAAATCTGAGTTTTGACAAGGTTCAAGCATGACCAGGTGATTTTACATCAGGCTAGGCCTTGAAAATGTTTGTTTTGCCCTCCCCAATAGAGGAAGACTCCGAAACATCTCCGTTTCCAAGTGGAAGCAGAAAAGAGAATCTGCTGGTGACTGGGTTTTGTGGCTGGTCACTTACCCTAGGAGGTCACTGGTCACTGTCACTCTGGTCTAGGATGGCTGTTTGTGGTATGTTGAATGGAGAGACCTCTGCTCTGCTTGGCTTCCATGATAGGAACTCACACATCAACTGATTCAGTCTTGTGAGAACACATGGTGTTATGGAATGAATTGTGTCTTCTCAGAGTGTTCTGACGTAGCACTGCAGGATAATGCACTGGACCGCAAGGTCAGTTGTAACTGCAAGCTTGGTGGTTCAAACCCACCAGACACTCCTTAGAAACCCTACACAGGGTCGCTATGAGTTGAAATGGACATAATGGCACTTAACAACAACAATTGGTTCTGTGGAAGTCTTAATCTCTAATTCTGTAAATATGATCCTATTCAAATATAGAGGAATTATTTTATATATTACAGAGGTTATACTGCAGCAGTGTGAGTCCTAAACTGAATCCTTTCTCTGGTATCTTCTAAAAACGGCAGGCTAGGCACAGTGATATGCATTCAGGAGAAGACATAACAGGTGCATGCATAAATAGCAAGGGCTGATGGTCCTCAGGAACTAGGAGAGATGCCCACCCAGGAATCAACATGCCCGAGACTGATTTGATCTTTTTGCCTCCAGAACTGAGAATAAATGTTCTTTCAAGTCTCCCACTTGTGGCCTTTTTTGTTACAGAAGCACTCAGGAAATAAGACACCTGGGTTCAGTGGTGGCTGCTATCAAGAGATGGCACCTAAAGGGGAAGCATCGGAGCAAATGCGAGCATAAACTTAGTCATCACAATCGCCTGATTCTCTTCTCTTCTTTTGTTCCAAATTGCTCAGCCAAAGCACAGTTGTACTCTTTCATGCATGAATGTCTACAAAACTCTCAGAATGTAGCAACCTGAAGAGCTGCATTTATTCATTTACTTGCAAAAGTTAAGTGACTTGAAAAAGATATTGTGATAATGATTTTCCCTGATGCATTCTTTGTACTAGTCTCTTAACACTCCACAGGCATGCGTGATTTGAACCATTCATAGTTTTCATTTTAAAGTTGACAAATAGCCATTTTTTAACAATGGGGTTGTTCTGACTTGCTTGGCTTCCAATCACAAGTCAGAACTTGTGGTGGTTTGAGTTGCTGTGATTCTGAGGGCTATGCCATCGGTGTTTTAAATAACCAGCAGGGTCACCCATGGTGGAAAGGTTTCAGATGAGCTACAAAACAAAGACAGACTAGGAAGAAAGAGTGACAAACTACT
>NW_006408738.1:1577457-1602630 GCF_000296735.1 Chrysochloris asiatica
ACAATCCCAATCCAGATTCCAACAACATTCTTCAAAGAGATGGAAAAAACAATTACAAACTTTATATGGAAAGGAAAGAGACCCATAATAAGCAAAGCACTATTTAAGAACAAGAATAAGGTTGGAGGCCTGTCACTTCCAGACTTCAAAATTTACTACACAACTACAGTGGTCAAAACAGCTTGGTACTGGTACAATGAAAGGTACAAAGATCAATGGAACAGAATCAAGAATCCAGAAATTAACTCATCTACATACAGCCAACTGATTTTTGACAAAACAGCTAAATATATCGCATGGGGGGGTGATAGTCTCTTCAACAGATGGTGCTAGAAGAACTAGAAAATGATATGCAAAAGACTGAAACAAGACCTTCACCTCACACCTTATACAAAAACCAGCACAACATGGATTAAGGACCTAAATGTGAATACCAGAATTATGAAGGCCATCAATGAAAAACTCGGGACAAATGTGAGGGCACTAATTCTGGGAATACAAAGACTAAAAAACATTTTGAAAACCACACAAACAAAAGTAGATAAAATAGATGAGTGGGACATACTAAAAATTAAAAACTTATGTGCGTCAAATGACTTCACCAGAAGAGTAAAAAGGGAACCCACCGAATAGGAAAAAATCTTTTGCAATGACAAATCAGACAAGGGACTCATTTCTAAAATATACAGAAAACTCCAACACCTCTACAAGAAAAAGACAAATAAGCCAATTAAAAAGTGGGCACAGGATATGAACAGACACTTCACTAAGGAAGAGATCCGGGCAACCAACAAACATGAAGAAATGTTCACGATCACTAACCATTAGAGTGATCCAAATCAAAACAACAATGAGATATCATCTCACACCCACAATAACAGGAAAGATCAAACATGTAGAGGACAGTAAGTGCTGATGGGGATGTGGAGAGACTGGGACACTCCTGCATTGCTGGTGGGACTGCAAAATGGTCCAACCTCTATGGAAAACAATATGGCGTTTCCTCAGAAGGTTGAAAAAGGAAATTCTTTGTGATCCAGCAATTCCTCTACTTGGTATTTACCCACAAGAAAAATGAGCCACAACACGAGAAGATATATGCTCACCAATATTCATAGTAGCACTATTTACAATATCAAAAAGATGGAGACAGCCAAAGTGCCCATCAACTGAAGAATGGATAAACAAACTGTGGTACATACACACAATGGAATATTATGCTCCCTTGAAGAATAACAAGGAAGCGTCAAACCACCGCATAACAAGGATGACTCTTGAGGACATTATGTTGAGTGAAATTAGTCACTCACAAAAAGAGAAATACTGCATAGAACCACTACTGTAAACGACTAAGAAAAAGAACCCATACTAAAGAGGGGTGGGGAGAATTCTTTGTTGATTGCTGGGAAGTTGGTGGAAAGATGAGCACAGGGCAGGGATTAGACACAGGAAAGTTTGGGTGCTGGGGAGGGGGGCAATATACAAGAAGGGAAAGGGGAATGGAAGAACAAAGCAGATGGGAGAACAATTGGGCAAGTTTGCATGGGCTAAGTGGGACAGAGGAAAATAATGATGTATGCACAACAGGGCTCTGGGATACAGGGATTGAGACATGGTTAGAATGAGGAAAAGAGGTAAAATAATGTTAAGATGCTTGGCTGTCTTTTGAATCTTGGTTTTCCTTGCATTGTATTATAAAATAGACACTGGAGGGGGAGAGAAAGGAATAGCCAGAAACATCACCATAAAAAGCTTGTAAGTCCGTCTTCTGCCTATAACTGATTGGAACACCTAAAATGGGGCTACAATGTGCCTAGTGAAGCAAGCTTCCTGCAGAGCCTCTGCAATACATAAGACTATAGGTAGAAGCCTAAACCACATTCCGTTCTCCAGAGATGGGAAATTTCCACTTGAAAGGAGGAGCAGACCATCCTGGAGTGGCTAGAAGAACACAAGATACTTCTTGAAAGGAAGACCTACAGGAAAAATACAATAATAACAGACAGACTGTTACTACAAGAACAAACAAGTTCCTTGCCCAGGAAACATCAAGGCAAGTGGTCGGGTCCCTGAGTGCAAACCCCCTTCCAAGACTAAGACTCAATTGGAATACACGCTGTGATTGGTGACCACACTCGACAACAATAAGGGGAAGTGAGGGAAAAACAACAATGAAGTGGTGAGATAAGCCCTACACCATTCAGTAGACTTCTGTGAACCCGGGTGAAGACCTGTTTGGCCAGCAGTGTGGCAAGACCTGGGGACTCTTGGGCCCAGAGTCAGTGACATAGCCAAAGAGGACTAGAATTGAGAGTGGAAGCATCCAGCTGATAAGAAGAGAGGGCATATGCATAAGAACACCCACACTTGCAGATAATACTGACTTGACCTGGCTTCAATGACTAGATGATCAGAGCTCAACCAGAAGAAGAAAGAAGAGGAAAAAAAGACTAATCTGATGCAATTTGATGAACTTGACCTACACCTTTTAATGCAGTAGCTCAAAAGAGGGAACAAATTCTTACAGCAAGAATCATTCCCACACCCTCCACACACAGAGTAGACAGGGATGGGCAACTTGGACATTGGTTACCCAAAATGGGGGGTGGGGGGTTACAAAGGCAAGAAGTGGCTGGCTTACAAGCTTTCAAGAGGGAACTTAGAGCCAGGGGGCATGGAGGAAGGAAGAATCTCCAGTGAGTAGTATCCAATCTGCCTAGGCAGAGCTGATGAAATGAAATGCAAATGGGTCTCTTGTGATACAATAGTGAATAATTGTTATCAGGACTGATTGTGAAAGTTGGATATGTAAAGGTAGACATTTTATAGCAAGGAAGGGAGGGAATAACTTTCCAGTTTAGGAACTGTGGTCCCTCGGACCATCAATGGAGAAATGCAGAGAGCGGGACCCTACCCAGAGAAGCAGTGATGTCTGAGATGAAGGCAGAGACAATGTCGTGGAGCGATGGAGCAGCTGGGGGCTTTAGATCCAGAGAGGGAGAGGGACTGTGTGCTGAAGACTGGGGTGAGGGGGTGAATAGTGTAGGGGGCAGGCTTGCAGGGTATACCCTTTGGTTGGTTGATGATGCCTGGAGGGGATTGTAACCATGGCAATGATAGGATGTAGGATAGAATGAATGTAAAACTAATGTTCTCCCATGTAAACTATCATATAATTCACAATAAAACTCTAAAAAGAAAAAAAAATGCAAAAAGTAAAGAACACCCAAAAAACCCAAGGGAGCAAACACTATTCAAAGTAGTCATAAAAATTCTAACTGAACCAAAACGACAATCAACTAGCAGACCTAAAAGCTAGCCCACAAATTCACCCTATTTAGCTGGTTTGGCAGGACAATGATGTGTAGGGAAACACACTTTCTTTACATCATCAGGGCACACTCTCCAAATACAAGGAACAGATTCCTGACAGTTATGAACATGTGCCTGGGAACCGTGGATACATTTTCAGTACAATTAACAGAGACTGAAGCTAAGTGTAGGAGCTCTGGTAGCGTAATGGTTCTGAATTGGGCTGTGAACCTCAAGGCCAGCAGTTCGAAACTACCAGTTGTTCCGTGGGAGAAAGATGAGGCTTTCTGTTCCCGTAAAGACTCACAGCCTCGAAAACCCTGTACAGGGTCACTATGAGTCGGAACCGACTCCACGGCACTTAACAACAACAACAACAAGCTAAGTATGGTGGTTCTGAGAGAAAAAAAGACGTTTGTGGCTTTGGAAAGTCAATTTTTTAACCAATAATTTTAACTGTACTTCAGAGAAACGTATTTGACTTTGCTCCAGAAAATATAAGTCAGGTGATCTTTGGATTACAATAAATCAGAAAATATCTAGTACATTTAGTTCCTTGATACTTGAAAATTAATTGGGTAAAAGCAGCTTTTCACTTCTTCCATTTCTTTTAGTGGGGCTAAGCAACGGCAGGGCCAGCAAAGAGATGTAGCAGGTACTAGCCCTCGAAGGGAGAACACAATTGTGTCCTCACACAAATACAATTCTTTTGCTTTTGAGAATGAATTGAGAACCACAGAGATGTTCCAATAGTTCATCCAGCATCTTCTGCTCTCTTCATGCCCCAGCACGTCCACTCAAAACCACAGCAACAACATATCTCCCAGGCACCCAGGTACACTCAAACACACCACACAAAGTAGCATATCATTAAAAGACTTTCCTGAATTGATCCTTTACTTATGTATCCTATGTGATTATCTATGCACCAGTGAGCCCTCGTGGAGCCGTGGTTAAAGTGCTCAGCTGCTAAACAAAAGCTTGGAATGCACCACTTGCTCTGAAGAGTTAAACCTTGGGACGCTATGGAAGGGTTCTCCCCTGTCCTCTAATGCCACAGTGTCAAATTGGCCTTGGGGTCGTGAGTTTCCGTATGTATTCATGTATGTATTCATGTACCAGCCTGCTAAGACTGTCTCTTTAGAAAGCATCTTATCTGAAAACAAATCTGCAGTCTTATAAGAAAACAAAACTAACAAAAGACAGCATTTCACTGTTTTTTAACAAAAGGAAGGTAAAAACAATAACATTTTCCCTTGAGAACAAAGTCATTGATGTGTTCACTGGGCAATTTCTGTTCCTATTGGAAATTTATAACTAGAAATTTATCATGACCTTGGAGCTTACAGTCAAATGAGAATCATTTTTGTCTTTTAACTGGAATGGCTACTTGGCCAGTAAGGTTAGGGAATCAGGAACACATTCTTACTATTTATAACCTGAAGGATTGAATGATGATACTCCTGTTAATTAGGAAGCCAATCACTATCTTCCACATTGCACTTAAATCCACAACCTTTCTGTCAATGATTAATAAATGCAGAAGTATTTTGGAAACATGGTAGATACAATGGAGTGCTTAATGTAAATTTTTATAAGAAATTAACTAAATATATTCATTGACATAATATAATAAGAATAAAAAAAAGTACCTTTGTAAACATACAAGGTGTAGGCTGAGATCGCAGAGAAAACTATCAAAGCTGAGATCTCTTTCAAAGGAAATAAACAATACTGGAAAATGCCACAGCATCTTTTGATTTGACAGATATCTGAGATTTGTAAAACATTAAATCAATTAGATAAATCCTTTAGTGAAGGATCCTCCATCTTTGAGCCTTTATTAATTCCAATTTTAAATGTAATTGAAAATGTTTAACCCTTGTCTAAAACAGTGTGAGTGTTTAGGACGATGTACGTCCAATAGCTAGCTAGGGAGTGAATCTTTCTCTCTCTGAGCAAAACCACATGAACACATACACCTTAGCAGGTGGATCTTTAGGAATGTGTGAATTGTTTTAAGCAACTTTGAGATGTTGTGGCTCCTAAGGGTACGTTCCTATGTGACCACGTGCTTTTTGAACACATATGTAAGATTTTATATGTATGTATATTCTTTGGAGAAGAGAGCTCTCTGATTTCTTTGGTCTGTCAAAAGGGCTCAAAACCTTTTGTAAAGTAAAAATGCAGCTTGATTTTTGAAGAAATGTGAGCTCCTCAGTGGGAGATGTCCTATTTTATATGTTTCTGCAACTGTAGAGTCTGGCAAAGGCCCTGGTAATATCAAGGTCTTCTGAAGGTTTGGTGGATAAAGGTACCCAGGTTTCTGTGTCTTTAAACTCTATGGGAATGCTGTCTATGTCCTCACTGTGAGACAGGCGCCCTGTCAGTCCACTGCCACTGCCCAGCATTTATGTGTTAACTGTACATCTTAGGAATTGCTTACTGTACAACATCTGTCATCCCACTTTTTCTAATGTGATTTTCTCTTATCCATAAACTTGGTCCTAATGAACATTATTGCAGAACTGATGGCAGCAGCTCCGCTTTGCTGACAGAGACAGATGCCTGCATTAAGGGCATTTCAAAGACCATCCCAAAGGTGTCGTGGCAATTCCATAGAGAAATGGAAGGGCTCTTAAAGGTACGAACCGGGGAAGATCAAACTGTGAAGACTCTGGGCGGGTGATGATAAAGATTGGGAAATAAAGTAATGCTGCTTTTACAACATTGTGAATGTAATCGATAACACTGACTTATGAACTTAAATATGGTAAAGATGACAAATTCTGTGTTACATAAAATTTACCACAAAATGACAACTGAAAACTATATATATTTTAAGAAAAAGATGTCATTTGAACCATATTTTAACATCATGGTTCACAGTAGTTGGAGAAACAGTTACATAGTCACCTCAGTAATTCAGCTGTAATGATTATTGCTACCCAATTGGCTTATACCCATTTCATAGACGATTTTATTAGACGTGTTAAGTGAATGTTCTAATCAGTACTATTTGGAAGAAGCAGGGATGCAATTCAGTAAAACAAGAATCATTGTAATGACAGTGAACATTTACTAAATGTTTACCATTATTATGGGTTTAACTAAAAAAAAAAATGGTTCTTCATCACCTGCCTCTAACATAGCCAGTCCTCAGAGTCCGGCCTTGGGGCAAAGAGCAAAGCGTTTATTGTTTACTGTGAATCAAGTTCCACACGGATGGAGGAGCAGGGATAGCCCACACCTGCTTCCCCATGCGAAAAGGTGAGGGAGGATTTACAGTGACCTTGGGCCTAGAGAAGGAGCCTAAGAGATTGCAGTAACATTGTCGTAGTTGGTTTGTTGCTCTCAAGTCACTCTGAATGTTATGGACACGTTGTTACTAACAGACGCTGTTAGCCTTTGACCAATGGTGGTTTTCAGTGGGTTTTATGAGAAATATGTAGCTGTCCCCCACCCCACCCCCGCCGCCTCTTCCATTGATAGTCCTTTGTTTGAGTGGGGATTAGCTACCAATTAAAAAAAGAAATGATTTATCTCTAAAAGAAAGAAAAGTGATTATAAGTTTTCTATGATAGGAGCTCTGGTAGCGTAGTGGTTATGAATCGGGCTGCGAACCGCAAGGTCAGCAGTTCGAAACTACCAGCTGCTCCGTGGGAGAAAGATGAGGCATTCTGCTCCCGTAAAGATTAACAGCCCCGGAAACCCTGTTCAGAGTCGCTATGAGTCGGAACCGACTCCACTGCACATAACAACAACAACAACACCATTATAAGTGGTGGTGGTAATGATGTGCCATGGAGCCGGTTCCGACCCATAGCAGCCCTGCACAGGGTTTCCGAGGCTCTAAGTCTTTACGGGAGCAGAAAGCCTCATTTTTTGCCCGTGGAACTGTAGTGCCCGCGGCTGGTAGTTTCGAACTGCTGACCTTGAGGTTAGCAACTCTGACAAGTAGTTAGGGAAAAAGCTATATTTTAAGTAGAGCTGTTGTAGCTGTCTGGATGTCTTCTTAGGTCAAGCTACAACTTTCCCTGTGCCCTCAGTTTTTCACTCCCCCGTTTCATGGGCTCTTCTGAGCTCTTTACAAGGAGTCCTGGAGTCATAGAAACTAGGAGCTCGCTGGTTAACAGAAAGGTTAGTGGTAAAATCCAGCATCTGCTCCGCATGGTGAAAAGACATGGGGATCAGCATCGGTAAAGGTGGAAGCCTGACACCCTAGGGGCACTGATATTCCCCCACCTGGGAATTGATGCCACACTATAAAGTTCTTTAACAAGTTAAAACTTAAAAGTCAGGAAACTTTACCTGAAAGTCCAAAGAGTAAATCTGTTAGGTGTTGAAGATCCGTAAAGTCTGTTACATATGCTTCTTCTTTTCATAAATTAAACAACACATTTAAAGTCTAAAAACCATTCTTAGCTTCGGGCTAAACAAAACCAGGTGACGGAAAGGGATTTGCTCTGTGAACTACAATGAACTGATGTTTGTTTAACTCCCATGATCCTCATATCAATCTGAATAAATTATATCTTATTGCTTTATCCATCTTACAATAAGGAAACAGGCTTAGAGTTATTAAATAACTTGCCTGAAGTCATACAATTAGCACAGACTAATTAGGAATTTATAGTAGGCAGCTTGAATCTGAAACAGGAACTTTCAAAGTGCTTTCCTGACCAACAGCACCTCAGACCTACTTAGAAATGCAACTCATCTAAGACCTGCAGTTACAGGTGTGGTGCCAGCAATCACCTTCCGGTGATGTCGAATTCCAGGTGGTGCCCTGGTTAAAGTGCTTGGCTGCTAGCCAAAAGGTCAGTGATGCCTGCCCACCAGCGGCTCCAGGGGAATCTGTTGAGATTGCAGCCTTGGAAACCCTAGGGCTCTCCTTTCCTATGGCCTGTGTGGTTCCTAACAGTCAGAATCTATTCAACGGCAGGGAGCTTTGTGTTTGATTCCTCAGGTGAGCTTGGTTCCCCCCCCCCACCCACCCCGGACCAACTGACCAACTGCAACTGCATCATTTAGGGAGAGGTGAGAAATGCACACTTTTGGATTCTATCCAAGACAAATGCAACCAGATGTACTGGAGTAGGAGTCAGCACTGTGTCTTAGCAAGTCCTCCAGGTAATTCCTCTCCTCACTGTGAGAACACGTGTACTGGCGCAGAGGCTGAGCACTAAACGCTTCACTCTGTGTCCACTGGCTCGCGTCTAGGTGACACTGTGCACTGCTACCATGGGAACTGGAAGTATGTTGTGCACTTTACAGAGCTGACTCATATACTCTGATTTCCACTGTTTATTAAATTTTAACCATTATAACACTTTTTTCTTTTGGATGCATGAAATTCTATATTTAGAAGTGGAGTTCTGATGTAGTGTGGTGGGATGGGCATTGGACTGCTAACTGAAGGGCTGTCAGTTCAAATCCACTAGCCACTCCTCAGAGACTTTCTTTCTACATATACATACCTATATAGAGATATATAGAGAGAGTCTTGGTGTGGCGCTGTGGGTTAATGCGCTGGACTACACGGTCTTTTTGAACTTCAAGGTCGGTGGTTCAAGATCACCAGCCGCTCCTTGGAAACTCTATATAGGGTCACTGTGGGTTGGTACCAACTAGACGGCACTTAACTATATATATATATAGTTGTGAAGTGCCATCGAGTCAGTTCTGACCCATAGCGACTGTGTATAGGGTTTCCAAGGAGCAGCTGGTGAGCTTGAACCATGGACTTTGCAGTTCAAATGACTTTGCAGTCTGGTGCATTAACATATAGCGCCACACTAGGACTATCTATCTATCTATCTATCTATCTATCTAATAGATAGATATCTATCTATCTATCTGATAGATAGATAGATAGATAGATAGATAGATAGATAGATAGATAGATAGATAGACAATAACATATTTGTTCCAACTTATTCTAATTCAGATTTCTTTCATGACTAATATTCCTTGATCTAGTTGCTCTATAAGATGACACTATTTTCTTGGGAAAAGTCCTAAATATAATTTAAAAAATAATTTAAAAAAATATAAATCTCTAAAAAAAAGTATTAACTATGAGTTTTCTATGACAAGTGATTGTTGTTGTTAAGTGCCATCGATTTGGTTCCGACCCACAGCAACCCTGTATTAGTTTCTGAGGACAGTCTGGTGAGTTTCAATCATCAACCTTGCAGTTCACATGACTTTGCAGTCCAGTGTATTAACCCACAGGGCCACACGAGTACTAAGTGATGGTGGTGATATCTCATGGTATTTCTGTGCAATTTTGTCCTTAAACTGTACAAGTCAGAAATGGTATTTACAAAATTGATACTGTTCTAATTCTGTACCAGGAAGCCTCCTAGACCTGGAGATCTGAGTGTGCCTTTGAGTTCATCTCAGGATGAGTTTTAAGTTTTAGGGAAATCTTAATAAAAGAAGGAAAAGTTATGGACCAGAAAAGCCACATTAAATGACAAAAAATAAATTAAAAAATCATTAAAAACACACAAATTCATGAATAAATTCAATTACAAACTTTGTAGTGATATAGTTCACGGGTCACATTTAAAATTTTTATTGAACAACTAGACACTATAGGTGACTCATGTCACGTGCTATCTGGTAGTTTTAATTGCTTGTGTTTTTTGTTGTTGTGGGTTCCTTTGAGTCTGAGCCATACTGACCCTATGTAAACAGAATGAAACACCACTCAACCCTGCACCATCCTCACTGCTATGCTTGAGCGCTTTGCTGCTGTCACTGTGCCAAACCATCTCAATGGAGTCTCCTTATTTTTCGCTGACACTCCACTTTACCAAATATGATGTCTTTCTTCAGCAACTGGTCCCTCCTGATAATGTGTCCACAGAATGAGAGACAAAGTGTAATCACCTTGGCTTCTAAGGAGTGTTCTGGTTGTACTTCTTACAAGACAGATTTGTTTGTTCTGGAAGTCTATGGTGCCTTTAAAATTTCTCCAACACCAGAACTCAAAAGCATCAATTCTTCTACGGTCTTCCTTATTCACCGTCCAACTTCCACATGCATGTGAGGTTACTGAAAATACCACGGCTTGGGTCAGGCGCACTTTGGTCTTGAGCATTTTAATCAGATCTTGTGCAGCAGACTTGCCTAGTGCAATACATTGTTTTCCTTCTTGACTGCTGTGTCTATGAGTGTTGGTGGTAGATGCAAGCCAAATGAAGTTTTGACCACTTCTTTCTTCTCTCCATTTTCATGATGTTATTTATTGGTCCAGTGGGGAAGATTTTTGTTTTCTTTACATGAGGCAACCTGTACCAAAGGCTGTGGATTTTGATCTTCATCAGTAAGTATTTTATGTCTTATAGAGCAAACTTATTTCTGCAACTGTATACTTTTACTGGAGTTTAGTTAATCTTAGAACATGAGCCAAAGAGAGTAAAGCCATAATTTATTACATACTCCAAACAATTTTGTGAAGAGACTTCTAGGAAGATGTAGATGACTGAAAATCCTGTCTAACATTCCTTAAATCATAGCTAATTTACTGAGAATCACCAAGGAATCAAACTGAACTCATTACCTTACCCCTAAAGAAACAATGAAACAAGCTATCCTATTTAAATATATATATGTGTGTGTGTGTGTGTGTGTGCTTATATAAATTGCTCAATGACTACATAAATTGGCTAATCATATGAATATTTTGCTAGCTAAGGAGACTTAACCTGTAGAGTACATTTACCTCCATTCTGTCATCTACCATTTCTAATGCAGTATTAAATCACGCTCATTGCAATTGGAAATATGCTAGATTTAACTCATCTGCTAGATTGAACTCAAAGCTCATTTTTGTTTCTACTCCATCATCCCCAATCCGCCCTAGCATGAGGCACATCTTCGTCTCATACACAGCTTTGAGATTATGTACATTTGTCTCTATTTCCTTCTCCTCAGTTCAAGATATATATATATATATATATATATATTGCTAATTAAATCAAGTTCACATTTTCTCAGTCTTTTCAGTTTACTCACCCAAAATAAGTCTCACATTTTCTTTCCTCTTCTTGTATAAGACAGGCTCATACTCACTGCTTTGCTCATTCTAAAGATGTGTTTTATATTGAGAGACACTCACACTGTCTCCATTTTCAAAACCTTCTAACTTTTCAAGTCTTACTTCAGGTCTGAACTCCTGAATACTTTCTTAAGAAACCTAGCCCATATTATATCTCCTTCCTTTGCATTCCAACACTTTATCATCAGAAACAGCTTTTAGGAATTTGCTTCTGTTATTATAGTTGTTACATGCCACTGAATCAGTTCAGGCTCTCAGCAATGCTGTGTACAATAGAATGAAACATTGCCTAGTATGGCACGATCTTCAAAATCATCTCTTTGATCCCATAGTTGTAGTTACTGTGCCAATTCATCTCATTGAAAGTCTTACCCTGCTTTTACTGACCCTCTATTTTACTCACCACTCATCTGTCAGTTTGTTGTACTGTGGTGGCTGGCATGTTGCTATGATTCTGGAAACTATGTCATGGGTATTTTCAAACACCAGCAGGGTTACCCAAGGTGGACAAATGTCTTCCTCCTCTACTCAACAACATACTGACAATATACAATACACCATGCATAGCATTTCTTGATATTTCTTAAATTCACCAAGCATACACCTATCTACTTAGTCTCTCTATTTGCTACTTGCTCTCAATAAATGTTCTTCCCCCAGATATTCATTGGATTCATATCTTCAAATGGGTTTGCCAGATTTAGAAAATAAAGGAGACAAAGAAGGAATCAACCTAGTTAATTTTAAATTTCAAATGAACAACAAGTGATTCTTTAGTATAAGAATGTACCATCCATATCTAGGACATATTAGTATTTTATACAAAAAAATAAAGTTCATCTGAAATTCAAATTTAAATAGACATCTGTGTTTTTTCTAACAACCTGTTGCAAACCTGAAAGACTCAGATAGTAATGTGATGGTGGGGGGTGTGTGCCATTGAGTCTGTTCTGACTCACAGTGACTTTGCTTAGGGTTTCCATGGCTGTAAATCTTTATGGGAGCAGAAATCCTCATCTTTCTCCTGAAAAGCAACTGATCGATTCAAACTGCTGACTTTTTGGTTAGCAACCCAGCTTGTAATGTTTATTGTTAATAGATACCATTTGAATCAGGTAACATCAAATGGAAAGTATGGGGAAGGTACTCCTAGAAGGGGGTCGTGAATGCACATTACATAGGCAGGATCCAGGGGAGACAGCCTCCTGAAAGTCAGTGTCAACTCCTTTTCTATTGGCTTCTCAAGACATAGAGTCAGAGCACATGCAGAGGTTCCAGGTCAGTCAGTTGTGAAAACAGTCATTAAAGACATGCCCTATATCAAAGGACATCTGTAAATTTAATCACTAAGGAATTTGGCAATAAGAGAGATTCTTCTTCCGACCTCAAGTCAACCTATTTCAGCGAGGACCCAGAATACCTGTTTAGGATCATTTGTTGTCGCCAAATTCTATTTCAAGTAATTCATGTCTTTCCTCACTGACCACTCTTTTCTAAAAGATTCCTCTTACTCAATGTCTACTCTGCTCTGGAGAAGTTTTTAATTCCTCACAGTCTGACATAATTGAATACATTTCTTTGCTTAGTGTACCAGAAGGGCCCAAGCAATAAATAATGACACATAAAATGGGTTTAATTTGAGAGAGTGTAACAAGGTACTATTTAAAAAGGTGTGGGTGAGGCTAAGGGAAACCAACAACAAATGATGAGACACCACAGGAAAAGGTTTTATAGAAAGCTGTCTGCCAAGAGCTCTGGTATTTGGAGTTGAAAAAAAAGAGTAATGTTGTTGTTTTTGTAGTTAGGTGCTGTGAATGGATCACCACTCAGTGACTCTGTGCATAACGGAACAAAACACTGCCTGTCCAGCATGAACCTCACAATCACAGTAGTTGGTATGTTGGAACCCTCTGGTGCTGTCACTTTGTCAATCCATCTCATTGGTGGTTTTCTTCTTTTTTTATGACTCTTCACTTTAACAAGCTTGATGCCCTTCTCCACAGATTGTTCCTTCTTGACAATATGTCCAAAGTACCTGTGACAAAGTCTCGCCATCCCGGCTTCTAAAGAGCATTCTGCTTGCACTTCTTCCAAGACCACGATACTTCAATATTCTTCTCCAACACCACAATTCAAATGACTGTTTTCTCCTACAGTCTAGTTTATTTGTTGTCTCTAATTCACATGAAGATGCAGCAATTGAGTATACCATGCCTTGGGTCAGGTGCATCTTGCTCCTCACACTGTCTTCTTTGCTCTCTAACATTTGAAAGTGGTCTTTCCTAGAAGATTTACTCACTGCACTCTGTCATGTGATTTCTTTACTGCTACTTCGATGAGTTTTCATTGTAGATCCAAGTAGAATGAAGTCTATGACAACTTGAATTTTTTTCTCAGTTTATCATGAGGTTATTTATTGGTCCATTTGTGAGGATTTTCAATTTTTCTTCACATTGAGGTGCATTCCATACTGAAGACTGTGGTCTTTGATGTACATCAATGTTTTAAGTCCTTTTCACTTGCAGCAAGCAAGGTTGTGCATTTGCATATTGCAGATTATTAATGAGTTTTCCTCCAATCCTCATTCTGTTTCATGTAATCCAACTTCTCAGATCACTTTCTCTGCATACAGATAGGATAGGTATGGTGAAAGGATGCAACACTGTCAAACACCTTCCCTGATTTTACATCATTCCGTATGCTCTTGTTCTATAAAAATGACCACCTCTTGGAATATGTAGAGGTTCCTCAAGAGCACAGTGACATGTTCTGGAATATTCATTCTTCCCACTTTAACCATAGACAGTTATGATCCACACCACTGAATACCTTGCATAGTCAATAAAGCACAAGTAAGCATCTTTATGGTATTCCCTGCTTTCAGCCAAGATCAATCTGACATCAACAATGATATCCCTTATTCCACATCATTTTCTGAATCCAGTTTGAATTTCTGGCATCACCATGTCAATGGATAGCTTCAGTTGTTTTTCGACTTATCTTCAGCAAAATTTTACTTTCATAAGATATTAATTATTCTGTTCTATGATTTCTGCATTCTTTATATATTCCCTCATTAAGTCCTCTTGGTGGTGGTGGTGGTATGCCGTGGAGTCGGTTCTGACTCAGTGACCCTGTACAGGGTTTCCAAGGCTGTAAATCTTTATGGGAGCAGAAAACCTCATCTTTCTCCCACAGAACTGCTGGTAGTTTAGAACTACTGATCGTGAGGTTAGCAGTCCGACTTGTAATCACTATGCTATCAGAGTTCCTAAGTCCTCTTGATCTACACAATATTTTCCCATTTTAAAGATATGGACACTGAGTTTCAAGTTTGGAGTCTTACACAAAGTCTATTGAGTGGATCTCTTCATACATATTTCCAAGTTAAGAAGAATCTAGATGACTAATGAAAACTTTCTTCTTGTAGTTATTTACATCCATTGTTGGTTCTACTAAGTGAAGATACTCCTTTAATTATGTCATTAGGATAGGAGATAAAAGCTTCCTCTTCTCTGTATGTGTTCAGTAATGGCACAGCAATATAACATGCATTCATAGGCATAGCTTAAAATATTTCTCTAACTCAAATAGGTGATGTATGACATATGTTTTCTATATAATGTGTTAAAAATATATCAAAACTCAAAGATAACCTGTGGTGTAGTGGATTACTAGTGTCTCTTCTAGACATAGTCTGTACCTCACACTAAACAAGGCTTCTGCCCTGCTGGGTCTGGGTAAGTGAAGGTGGGAGAAGGTATTAATGGGATGACATAGCTAGGCTTTGTATGTTAGCAGAGGTAATTGTAATGCAAAAACTTGAAACTCTAGTATGGGTTTAAAATGAGTCATCTCAGAGACAAGAAAGGGGCTCTCACCACCACTAAAGAAGAGCAAGGAATGGAACCTGTCCTTTGGATCCCAAGATCCCTACACATTGAACCTCCTCAACCCAGGGACAGAAACTATTACAGTAGATGAGTCACAGTGGAGGAGCAGTAGCAGAACCAAGAACCATAGCATGAGACACAGCAGTGGGCTTCCAAGTCCACAGAGCAAGTCAAGCTGAGTGACTTTGGGCCGGAAGCTTACTATAGAGTGGAGTACCTCTGGGAACCTAAGTGGGGGAGTTAGGTTTGCTGACTCATCAGATCTAGAGCTGACTGCCTTCAGGTTGAGGATTATGGTGTGTCCTATGGCTATTTATCAGCAGCTGACTGGAACAACTGTACCCTGAGAATTTCTGACCCTGAATTATAACCTATTAACTTTCCTAATACACCCTATAACTATAAGTATAGTGGCTGAGTTTTGTGTGGCCACTGAAATGGATTATCGAACCAAGTTGAGTAAAGAAGGCCATTGGAGGAATGGATAGAACCTTGTTTATTACATAACCCAATCAAGTGATTATTGTCAGGGAAGAAGACTTGAGTGTTCAGAATGGAATTTGGGCCTGACACTTGGGATCCCAGTGGCTTTAAAAAGTGGATGATGTCTTTTATAGCTTAGAGCTTGAGAGCTATCATCTGAGTGATTTTAAAGTTGGCTTAGAAAACAATCTTCCAAATCAATCCTGAAGTCTCCAGATGATATTTTAGAAAGTTTCTATTTTCCATCATCCTCTAATACAAATGATTTTTTCCCTATCCGGGCACCTTACATCTTTACTCTCTTCCCTAACCCCAAAGACAGGGAAGTCCATGTTGAAAGGGCTTTTTAATTAAAAGGGAATTTTTATTAAAATATCTGCCCAAAGTATTGTTAGCCTTGAGTAGCTGTCCTAAAATCTCCATCCCTCCTGTGACTTATAAATAATTAGAGTAAGCACAGTACTAACAGAAACAGTAATGGAAATGGTGATTATTTGGTCTTATAGAGAACCATTCATCTCAGCTTTTACACTAATCAAGATAGACTTTTTTTTTTAAGACCTCTAATTACTTTCCTGTTAAATATTTATATTCACCAAGTGTTTTGTGATTGTTCCTTAGTCAGAAGACTCCTGAGATATGTCAGGCTATTAAATATTGACTTAAAAATCTGGCCGTTGTGAGACTTCCTCTTCCACTTGGTCTCTGACCTAAATCACTCATTCTCAACATAGATATTTATCTATAGCAGCTCAACCTTAGTAGTAGTGCTAACACTGGGACAATAATACCTTGCACCATCACTAGTATGTTAGTTTATCCCATTATGGTGACTTACATGTTGCTGTGATGCTGGAAGCTATGCCACTGGTATTTTAAATACGAGTAGGGCATACCCTAGTGAGTAACAAGATGGCAGATCAGGTAGACATGCAGTGAGAAGCTCTATCAGCAACAACACAGAATACTGGACTGGCTAAAGGGATGGTGCTAGAACTCTAAATCACATATAAATGAATATTTAGAAGCTTGGAAGGCTTACAGCTAGGAGAATTTGTAACAGAATCAAGAAATTCATTGCTTTCTAATTCAAGATGCTAAGCTGCTCCCAGAGTCGCCATCTTGGGAGAGACTATGTGGGGGAAGGATCAGAACAGCCACAAACACCTGACAGAGCCACAGAGATACAGGTGTGGCCATTCTTTTTTTTTTTTTTTTTTTTTTTTTTTTTTTTTTTGGTATCTGTTCATTGGTCTCCCACTGTCTGCGCACCTCCATTCTGGTGACTAGAGGGGATGCCTGAGCAAATGGGCACCCAACCCCCATCCCTGGAGGGTTCCACTACGCATGCACAAAGATCTCCCTGAAATTTAAAGTTACAGTTTCCACTTAAAACCCAATGGCCACCACTCGTCTGCCAGTTTGTCTACTGCAGTGGCTTGTGAGTTGCTGTGATTCTGAAAGCTATATCACCAGTATTTTAAATACCAGCAGGGTCACCCATGGTGGACAGGTTTCATATGAGCTTCCAGATGAAGACAGACTAGGAAGAAAGAGTGATAAACTACTTCTGAATATTTAGTCACTGAAAACCTTATGAATAGCAGAGAAACACTGTAAAAAATAGTGCCAGAAAATGAGTCTCTCAGGTTGAAAGTTACTTAAAATGCGACTGGGTAAGAGCTGCCTCCTCAAAGTAGAGCTGACCATGATGATGCGAATGGAGTAAAGCTCATGGGAGAAAAGCCTGTGGGACTTTCATTTGTTGATGGGGCACAACTCATGATGAAGAGAAACAGCTGTAAACATCCATTGAAACTTAGAACATGGAATGTATGAAGTATGAATCTGGGAAAATTGGAAGTTGTCAAAAATGAAATGGAACACAAAAACATCAATATCTTAGGCATTAGTGAGCTGAAATGGACTGGTATTGGCCATTTTAAATGTGATAACCACATGGTTTACTATGCCAGAAATGACAAATTGAAGAAGAATGGTGTTGCATTCATTGTCAAAAAGAATATATCCAGATCAGTCATGAGGTACAACACTGTTTGTGAAAAGATAATATCCATGTGCCTATAGGAAAGCCCAGCTAATAACACTATTATTCAAATTCATGCACCAACCACTAAAGCCAATGAGGATGAAATAGAAGAATTCTACCGACTTCTTCAATCTAAAATAGATCAAACATGCAATCAAGATATATTGATGATTACTGGTGATTGGAATGCAAAGGTTGGGAGCAAAGAGTTGGAAAATATGGCCTTGGTGATAGAAATGATGCTGGGCAACGCATGACAGAATTCTGCAAAACAAATGATTAGTACATTTCAAATACCTTCTTTAGACAGCATAAGAGACGACTATACACATGGACCTCACCAGATGGAATACAAAGAAATCAAATTGACTACATTTGCAGAAAGAGACAATGGAAAAGCTCCATATCATCAGTCAAAATAAGGCCAGGGAATTCTGGTTGGAACTATAGCAGCGGATACCAGGTAGGGCACGTTCCAGTGAGAAGGGAGGGGTCTTTCATGAAGGAAACACTCACAGAACAACTCCAGAGCTCGGAATCTACCATAAGATGCAGGACATCAATTTCCTGCACTCGCAAGTGAAAAAATCATGATATTGACAGTATGGTGAGTTAGGATTCTAGAGACAGGACTCCCTTGGTGACTACCCTGGCAGAGTTTAGAAAGCAGGGCTAAAGCCAGTCCGGCACAAAAAACTGTTTAAAGCAGTGCAGAGACATAAAAAAAAAAAAAAAAAAAAGAGAGACATGGGAGACTATACAGTTCTCTCTCTTCCTCTCCCATTCCCACTTTCATTGCTCAGCCTGGACAACAGGCAGGACAGTTTTCCCACCGTACAGAGAGGGGGAGTTTGGTAGCAATTTATGATGTCACCAGCAGAGCCATGGATACAAAAGTTTCCCCAGTAGGACCCCTCACATCGATGCACCATGGAGTAGGTTCCGAAGTAGATGACCCTGTGCGGGATTTCTGGGGATGTAGGTCTGAGCGGGAGTGAAGCACTTCACCTTTCTCCCACGGTGCAGCTGGAGGTTTTGGTGCAGCTGGTGGTTTCGAGTTGCTGACCTTGTGATCTGCGGCCACTGTGCTGCCCAAGTTCCCTGCACAAGACCAACTCAAAGCAATCTGTAAAACCCCAGCATAACAGGACTCAACCATCCTGAGAATTGCACTGTGTACACGCAAGTACCTAACTGACCTTCAGAAACAAAAATAGTGGATAATCTTTCTCCCATTAACTCCCCAATATCTACCTGTGCACCTCTACTGTAGTGATTAGAAGAGGGACCTGAGAGATTGGTCACCCCCACCCACTGCTGGAGGCTTCTAATTACACACATACTGATGGTGTAGCTCGGGACAGTTGACAACAGCTTCATTTCTGTACCAAAGTGGTGATTTTTGTCTATATATTTATAACACCACTGCTTTTAGTCCTTTTGATCACACATCATTCCTGGAGGTGAGAGCTTTTTCTCCTTATGTTACCCAAGAAAAGACAGCAATCGTGGCCATATAGACAAGCTATAAGCATACCCCATAATATTCCACCACTAAGACGAGACCCACCATCACCCGCTAAGCATTACATGTGAAAAGGAAAGCCTATCTTCTGATCATATTCACCAGCAGACACCCAATAAGCTCAACAACAAACAATAAACATTTACTTGAGCTTTAAAACAAAACAAAAACCACATAATTATCAGGACAAACAAAAGGCAACAATCGATATCGAAACATGTCCAAAACAGAAGCAAGTAGCTAATGCAAATGAGCTGGACACACACAAAGGCTAGATAGAGGAGGATCAGGTTTTGGATATGCCTGACAAAGAATTCAGTAGAATGATATGGAAATAAATTCAAATGCTCCGAAAAGGAGTGGAGGAAAACAAGGAAGAAATCAGGAAAGTACTACAGAAGCAATCAAATAAGACTGATACAGCATTGGAAACAATTCAAAACCTGCAAAAAAATGTTCAAATGATCAATAATAAGAGATCAGGAATAGACAATATGCTAAAAGGGGAAAGGAGCAGAATTGAAGAGATGGAAGCCAGAACTAGTAAGCTGGAGGAAAAATCTCTCAATACTGCTAAGCTGGAAGAGCAAGCTGAAAAAAGGATTTAAAAAAAAATCTGAAGAGAGTCTAAGATTCATGCTGGATAACATGAAGTGGAATAATTTAAGAATTATTGGTATTTCAGAACAGGAAGAATCAGAGTAGTCCACAGAGGAAATAGTTGAAGAGCTTCTGGAAGAAAATTTCCCTAACATTTTGAAAGATACGAAGACAAGCATTCAAGAAGTCCAATGTACCCCAGGAAGGATAGACCCCCCAAAAGAAAGTCACCAAGACATATAATAATCAAGCTATCCAAAATCAAAGACAAGGAAGAATACTAAAAGTTGCCAGAGAGAAGAGAAATGTCACTTATAAAGGCAAGCAAATTAGATTAAGCTATGATTATTCAGAACAAACCATGCAGGCAAGAACGTGATGGGGAGACATATACAAAGCCTTACAAGAAAAAAATTGTCAACCAAGAATTGTCTATCCAGCAAAACTATCAATCAAATATGATGGTGTGGTCAAGACATTCCACAATAAACAGAATCTGAGAGATTTTATCAAAACCAACCCAGCACTTCAAAACATCATAAAGGGAGTTCTGTGGACTGCAAACGAACAAGAACAGAAAACAAACAGAGACTGACAGACTCCGTCAACAGATAGCAGAACAGAACAAAACTACAAAAAACAACTTAAAGGAGCTGGGAGGTCAACTGAAGATCAAAATTATATCTATGTCAAAGAAGGGACAAACGTAGCAACAGAGACCCAGGTGGTGAGGATGCCAGGTAAATTACAGGATACAATGGATTATCTTAAATGGAGAGAAAAGTAGGTAGACTACAAGGTAACCCCAAAGAAAGTTAGCACTTCACAACTTATCATAAAAATGAATTTCCAAGCAAAACATGAAAACTAAAAATAAACTGACAAGACATAGCACAAAAACCACAAACCCAACATAGGCAAGAATGCAGAACAACAACAACAACATAAAAACAAACAGCACCACCAAAAAAGTAACATAATGGCAGCAATTAATTTATACCTATTGATAATTACATTGAATGTCAATCAATTGAATGCACCAGTGAAGAGACAGACAGTGGCAGAATGGATAAGAAAACAAGACCCTTCAATATGCTGCCTGCAAGAGACACACCTTATGAACAAAGACAAACGCAGACTAAAAGTTAAAGGATTGAAAACAAATGTACAAAGCTAACTGCAACAATAAACAAGCATGAGAGGCAATACTAATCTCTGACCAAGTAAACTTTTTAAATTAAAACCAGCATAAGAGACATAGGACACTATCTCATAATCAAAGTGTCATTTGAGCAAGATGACATAACCATAATAAATATACACACTCCCAATGAAAGAGTACCAAGTTACATGAAGCAAACCTTACTGGAACTGAAGAAAGAAATAGATAAATCTACAAATATAGTGTGAAATTTTAACACATCACTCTCGAAAAGGGACAGAACAACTAGAAGAAACTCGACAAAGTTAGAGGAACTAAACAACACAATCAATGAACTTGGCCTCATAGATGTATACAGAGCATTCAATCCAACAACAGCACAATATGCATTCTTCTCCAGTGCTCATGGAACATTTTCTAGAATTGACTATGTGCTAGGTCACAAAGCAAGCCTCCATAAATCTACAAACATCAAAATTATACAGAGCATCTTCTCAGATCACAATGTTATAAAACTAGAAATCAACAATAAGAAGACCAAGGCAATAAAGTCGAATACATGGAACCTGAACAACACCCTGATTAAAAGCGACTGGGTAAAAGAAGAAATTAAATGTGAATTCACAAAGTTCCTAGAAAAAAACAAGAATGAAAACACAACATACCAAAATCTTTGGGACACAGTGAAAGCGGTGCTGAGAGGACAATTTATTGCAATAAATGTGCACATCCAAAAAGAGGAAAGAACCAAAATCAACACATTAACAAAGCATCTTCAATAATTAGAAGCAGACCAGCAGAGGGACCCTACAGTCACCAAAAGAAAGGAAATAATAAAGAAAAGAGCAGAAATAAACGAGATGGAAAACCGAAAAATTATAGAATGAATCAACAGAACACAAAGCTGGTTCTTTGAAAGGGTTAATAAAATTGACAAACCATTGGCAAAGCGAACAAAAGAAAAAAGGGAGAGGACACAAGTAACTCACATTAGAAACCACATGGATGAAGTCACAACAGAACTAAACGAAATCAAAAGTATAATAACAGAATACTATGAAGAGTTGTACTCCAACAAATGCGAAAACTCAGATGTGATGGATATGTTTCTAAAAAAACAAGACCTACCTAAACTTACTCAGAATGAAGTAGAAAACTTAAACAAACCCATACAAAAGAAAAAAAATTGATCAGGTTATCAAAAAATTCCCAACCAACAAAAGTCCAGGCTCAGATGTCTTCACAGGTGAGTTCTATCAAGCATTCAGGGAAGAACTGTCACCAATTCTATTCAAATTATTCCAGAATATAGAAAAGTATGGAAAACTCCCTAATACCTGTTATGAAGCAAGCATAACCATCATACCAAAACCAGGGAAGGACATCACTAAGAAAGAAAACTATACACCATTATCCCTCATGAACATACACGAAAAAATTCTCAACAAAAGCCTAGCCAACAGAATCCAACAGGACATCAAAAAAATAATACATCATGACCAAGTGGGTTTCATAAAAGGGATGGATGGTTCAACATCAGAAAAACAATCAACATAATCCGTCATATAAATAAGAAAAAGAAAAAGAACCACATGATCATATTGATTGATGCAGAAAAGGCATTTGACAAAATCCAACATCCATTCCTAATAAAAACACTCAACAAAATAGAAATTGAAGGGAAACCCCTCAACATAATCAAGAGCAAATATACAAATCCAAGAGCCTAGAATCACTCTCAATGGAGAGAAACTGAAAGCCACCTCTCTGTGAACCAGAACCAGACAAGAATGCCCTTTATCACCAATCCTATTCAATATTTGTGCTGGACGTTTTAGCCAGAGCTATATAGCAAGATGGAGAAATTAAAGGTATCAAGATTGGCAACGAGGAAGTACAACTCTCTTATTTGCAGATGATATGATCCTATACATAGAAACCCCAACAACTCAGTAAAAAAACTACTAAACTGCATGGAAAGATTCAGTAAAGTGGCAGGGTATAAGATCATCATACAGAAATCAATTGGATTTCTCTATAACAACAATGATAGTGATGAAAAGGATATAAGGAAAGCAATACCATTTACAATAGCAGCACAAAGGATGAAATATTTAGGAATAAACATAACCAGAGAAATAAATGACTTATACAAAGAAGAACAGAAGATTCTTCCTGAAAGAAAGACTGACAGGAAAAATATAAAACAATATAGGCAGGCCGACTGATTACTATAAGAACAAACAAGTGGCTCACTCAGGAGACATTAAGGCAAGTGGTCGGCACCCTCTCAAGGCAAATCCCCTTCTAAGACTAAGGTTCATTGGGAATGCATGCTATGATTGGTGATCATGTTCATCGCTGATAAGGGGAAGTGAGGGGAAAATAACAAAGAAGCTGTGAGCTAAGCCCTACAATGCTCAAAAGACTCCTGTGAACCCAGATGGAGATCTGGTTGGCCAGCAGCATGCCAAATCCAGGGGACTCTTGGACCTAGAGTCAGTGACAGCCACAAAGGACTAGAGTGGAGAGTGAAACATCCAGCTGATAAGAAGAGAGGACACATGAATCAATACACCAACACTTGCAGATAATACCCACTTGACCTGGCTTCAATAGCTGGAGGATCAGAGCTCAACCAGAAGAAGAAAGAAGAGGGAAAAAAGAATAATCTGATACAATTTGATAAACTTGACACACCCTATAGAAGCAATAGCTCAAAAGAGTGAACAAATCTTCACAGCGCGGCTCGTTCCCAACTCCTCTGCACACAGAGAGGACAGGGATGAGAAACTTGGACATTGGCTACCCAGAATGGGGGTGCTACAAGGGCAAGAAGTGGCTGGCTTAAAAGCTTTTGGGAGTGAACCTACATCCAGAGGGCATGGACCAAGGTGGAATCTCCACTGAGTAGTATCCATTCTGCCTAGTCAGGGCTGATGAAAGGAGATGCGAAAATACGTCTCTTGCGATACAATAGTGAATAATTGTTATGAGGACTGATTGTAAGGGCTGGAAATGTAAAGGTAGATGTTTTGGGGCAAAGGGAGGGGAGAGATTAACCTTGCAGTCTAGGAGCAGAGTCCCTGGGATCATCAAAGGATAAGAGCAGAGAAAGGAACACTACCCAGAGACACAGTGATGCTAGGGATGGAGGCAGAGATGATGATGTGGGGAGATGGAGCAACTGGAGACTTTGGACCAGGAAAAAGAGAGAGGCAGTATATGGAATAGGGGTTAGGCTTGTGGGTATACACTTTGGTTGCTGGATGATGCATGGAAGGGATTGTAACCATGCCAAGGAAACAATATATGACGGGATCAATGTGAAGCTGATGTCCTCCCATGTAAACTATCACATAACTCACAATAAAGCACTAAAAAAACAAGGCCAGGGGCAGACTGTGGAACAGACCATCAATTACTCATATGCAAATTCAAACTGAAGCTGAAGAAAATGAATACAAGTCCACGAGAGCCAAAATATGACCTTGAATATATCCCACTTGAATTTAGAGATCATCTGAAGAACAGATTTGATACATTAAACACCAAAGGCCGAAGACCAGAAGAGTTGTGGGATGACAACAAGATAATCAAACATGAAGAAAGCAAAAAGTCATTGAGAAGACCAGAAAGAAGGAAAAGGTCAAAATGGATCTCAGAAAAGACACTGAAACTTGCTCTCCAGTATAGAGATGCTAAAGCAAATGGAAAAAATGAGGAGGTCCAAGAGCTGAACAGAAAATTTCAAAGATCAGATGGAGAAGATAAAGCCAAATATTACAACAGAATATGAAAAGATTTGGAATCAGAAAACCAAAAAATTAGAACACGCTCAGCATTTCTCAAGCTGGGGGGAACTGAAGAAAAAATTCAAGCCTCAACTTTCATCATTGAACGATTCTCTGGAAAAATTATTGAATGATACAGAAAGCATCAAGAGAAGATGGAAGGAATACACAGAGTCACTGTACCAAAAAGAAATGGTTAATGTTCTACTGTTTCAAGAAGTAGCATATGATCAAAGAGCCAATGATATGGAGGGAGGAAGTCCAAGGTGCATTGAGGGAATTG
>NW_006408738.1:1603332-1615726 GCF_000296735.1 Chrysochloris asiatica
GGTTTATATGAAGAAAAACATGGCATCAGGATTAGAGGAAGGCTTATTAACAACCTGAGATATGCAGATGATACAACCTTGCTTGGTGAAAGTGAAGAGAACTTAAAACATTTACTGATGAAGATCAAAGAGCACAGCCTTCGGTATGGATTACATCTCAATGTAAAGAAAACAAAAATCCTTGCCACTGGACCAATAAACAGCATTCTTATCAGCAGAGAAAAGATTGAAGTTGTCAAGGACTTCAATCTTCTTGGATCAACTATCACCACTCATGAAAGCAGCAGTCAAGGAATCAAACGACATTTTGCATTAGGCTAATCTGCTGCACAAGACCTTTTTAAAGTGTTGAAGATCAAAGATGTCAGCTTGATGACTAAGGTGCTCCTGAAACAAGCCATGGTATTTTCAATAACATCATATGCATGCAAAAGCTGGACAGTGAATAAGGAAGACTGTAGAAGAATTGATGTTTTTGAATTATGGTGTTGGAGGAGAATATTGAAAGTCCCATGGGCTGACAAAAGAACCAATAGATCCATTTTGGAAGAAGTGCAGCCAGAGTGCTCCTTGGAGACCAAGATGGCTAAACTTCGTCTCTCATACTGAAGTCATGTTGTCAGGAGGGACCAGTCACTGAGAAGGATATCATATTTGGAAAGGTGGAGGGTCAGAGGAAAAGAGGCAGACCCCCAAGGAGATGGTTTGGCTAAGTGGCAGCATTGATGGGCTCATGCATGGCAACTTTAGTGAGGTTGGCCCAGAATTGGGCAGTGTTTCGTTCTGCTGTGCATAACAGTCACTATTGGTTGGAGGTACCAACTCGATGGCACCTAAGAAGAACAACATATGTCTCCCCATTGCCTTCTTGTCTGCATGGTTTCTGCTGAGACGTCAGAGCTTAATCTGATTTATTTGCCTTGGTAAGTGACACTTCTCTTTTCGTTGGCTGCTTGGAATTCTCTCCTTTTCTTTGATTTTAGAGCACTTGATTATTATATGTCTTGGAGACTTTATTTTGAGGTTTATCTTTCCTGGGTTACTTTTGGCTGTTTGAATGTTTATCTTCTCATCTTTTATGATGTTAGGGAAATTTTCTTCCAGAAACTCTTCAACTTTCTCCTCTGTGGACTTCTCTGATTCTTCCTGTTCTGGAATGTCAATAATTCTTAAGTTGTTCCTCTTCATTTTATCCAGCATGAATATTAGACTCTCTTCAGAATTTTTTGTCCTTTTCCCTGCTTGCTCTTCTATCTTAGCAGTATTGAGTGATTTGTCTTCCAGATCGTTGGCTCTGGCTTCCATCTCTTCAATTCTGGTCCTTTCCCCTTTCGGTGTTTTGTCCATTTCTGATATTTTATTATTAATCATATGGATCTCTTTTTGTAGGTTTTGAATTTTTTCCAATGCTGTATTGATCTTGTTTGATTGCTCTTATAGTACTTTCCTGACTTCTTCCTTGTTTTCCTACAACCCTTTTCAGAACATATGAATTTATTTCCATATCATTCTTCTGAATATCTTCTCAGGCAAATCCAAAACCTGTTCTCCCTCTTCTGGGAAGCCTTTGCCTGTCTCTAGCTCATTTGTTTCAGTTACTCTTCTCTGGTTTTGTACATATTTTGAGATTTTTTTGTGTGTGTTTTCTTCATCATTTCCAGTAGTTATGTGGGTTTTTAATACTTAAATGGATATTTGTTGTTGTGTTATTAAGCTTACTGGGTGTCTCCTGGTGGATATGATCAGGAGATAGGCTTCCCTTTTCACATGTCATGCTTGTTGTTGTTGTTAAGTGCCGTCGAGTCGGTCCCGACCCATAGCGACCCTGTACAGGGTTTCCGAGGGTGTAAATCCTTACAGGAGTAGAAAGCCTCATCTTTCTCCCGCGGAGCAGCTGGTAGTTTCAAACCGCTGACCTTCAGGTTCGCAGCCCGATTCATAACCACTACGCTACCATGCTTAGCAGATGTTATTGGCTCTTGTCTCAATGGTGGAATACTATGGGGTATGCTTGTAGCTTGACTATGTGACCATGATTTCTGTCTCTTCTTGGGTAACATAGGGAAAAAAAGCTCCCACCTCCAGGAATAATGTGTGATCAAAAGGACCAAAAGCAGAAGCACTATAAAAGTAGGGACCAAACTCACCTCTTTGAAACAAAAAATAAATCTGTGGCTGACTGTCCAGTCACTTTGCTACACAGGCAGTGTGTGTGCACTGTAGAAGCCTCCAGCAGTGGGTGGGGGTGTCTGCTTGCTCAGGCCCCTCCTCTAGTCACCACTGTAGAGGTGCACAGATGGATATTGAGAAGTTAATGGGAGAAAGATTGTCTTACTATTTTTGTCTCTGAAGGTCAGTTAGGTATCTGCGTGTGCACAGAGTAATTATCGAGATAGTTGTATTCTTTTATGTTGGGGTTTTACAGATTGTCCATATGGTTTATCTGCCAGGCCTGTTGGGTCTGCCTTTTTTTTTTTTTTTCTCCTAGCTAGATAGTCCAGAGTAAAGGGTCTTGCACAAGTAAATTTTAGGACTGCAACCCAGAGGCTGATGTCATAAGCAGCTGCCAAGCTCTTTCTCTCTGTGCCGTGGGAAAACTGTGGACTTAGTGCTGGACCTTATTTGGGGGGTGCACACCCACCCACTTGAAGGCGGCCGGGCTGGGCAAAGAAGGCAAGACAGGGAAGAGGAGGAAAATATGTCTAGACTCTGCCCCCTCTCACCCACACCACCTTTTGCAAATGTCACTGCAATGCTTTTAGCTCCAGTTCCCTCAACTGGTCTGCCTGTAGCCCCGCCTCCTGAACTCTGCCCAGGTGGGGTCACCACAGAGGAAGTCCCATCTCCAGTGATTCCTAAATTGTAGTATTTCCTTTATACCATGATTTTTCCACTTGCATGTGCCAGAAACTGATGCCCTGCACCTTATGCTAGATCTAGAGTTCTGGTTTTATTCCATGAATACAGCTTCTCTGGGTTTCAATCCCTCCCCCATGGAGCCTTTCCTAACTGGCTCTGTCTCTGTTCCCACCAAAACCAGAAACTTCAGGTATAGCTAATTTTATGATGAGTGGCTATGAGCAGCTAATGAATTAAAGGAATTAATTAAAGGAATTCTTCCTTGAGGATGTGTCCTGCTCCCAATAAAATGGACATATGAGAAAGGTTCTCTCTCTCTTCTGCTGAAGACCTGGGACTCTACAATAGTAGCCACTAGCTTGATAATAAATCTCTCTCTGTAGATAGACAGACAGACAGACAGACAGACAGACAGACAGATAGACAGATAGTTGGTGTTGTGAAGTATCATAGAGTCAGTTCTGACCCATAGCAACCCTGTATAGGGTTTCCAAGGAGCTGGTGAGCTAGAGTCGCCAACCTTGCAGTTCAAACGATAGAGATAAATATGTATGTTTTTCTCTGGTTTTGCATATCTAGAAAACCCAGCCTAAGACAATAGGTTTCAGCTGAGCTTCCAAATGTAAACAGAATCAGTAGAAGGAGTGGCAGACGACTTCCAAATGTTTAGTCAATGGAAATATTATGAATAGCACTGAAACACTGCCAGAATATTGATTATGGAAACATGATGAATAGCACCAGAATGTTATCAGAAATAGTGTCAGAAAAAGAATAGCTCAGGTCAGAAAGCACTCAAAATATTATTGGAGAAGAAATGCCTCCTCAAAGTAAAATTGACTGTGATGATGTAAATAAAGTTTTCAGTTTTTTTATTTACTGATGGGGCACACCTCAAAAGGAGAAACAGCTTCACACATCCATTATTAATTGGAAAATGAAATGTACCAAGTTTGAATCTAGGAAGATTGGAAGCTATCAAAATGGAATGCAATGCATAAACATTGATATCACAGGCATTGGTGAACTGAAATTCTGAAAATCATATAGTTTACTATGCTGGAAATGAAAAACTAAAGAGGAGTGAACTTGCATTCTTCATCAAAAGAATATTGCATACATCTACAAGGAAGACAAGTTATCAACACTATTATTCAAATTTATGCACAAGCCACTAAAGTCAGTGGTGATGAAATTGAAAAATTCAACCAACTTCTTCTGTCTGAAATTGATGAAATATGCAGTCAACATGTATTGATAATTACTGATAACTGGAATGCAAATGTTGCAAACAACAAGGAAGGATCAATATTTGGAAACTATGGCTTTGGTGATAGAAATGATGCTGGAGATCACATGATAGAAATTTGCAACACCAATGACTTAGTGTGAATACCTTTTTTAAACAACATTAAAGACATGGACTTCACCAGGTAGAATACACAGAAATCAAGTAGACCACATCTGTGGAAAAGATGATAGAAAAGCTCTATATCATCAGCCAAAACAAAGCCAGGAACAGAAGGTGGCACAGACCATCAATTTCTCATATGCAAGTTCAGGCTGACACTGAAAAAAATTTAAACAAATCCACTAGAACCAAAGTATGACTGTGATCATATCCCACCTGAATTTAGAGACCATCTCAAGAACAGATTTTGTGCATTAGACACTAGTGACCAAAACCCAGAAGAGTTGTGGAATGACATCAAGAATATCTTACAGGAAGAAAGCAAAAGGTCATTAAGAAAACAAGTAAGAAAGAAAATATCAAAATTGACATAAAAAAAGAATGAAACTTGTTTTCCAGCATAGGGATGCTTAAAAAAATGAAAGAAATGAGGAGGTAAAAGAGATGAACGAAAATTTTCAAATGGTAATTCAAGAAAACCAAACCCAATATTATAATGAAATGTATAAAGATCTAGAGTTAGAAAGCCAAAAGAAGAGAACACACAGCATTTCTCAAGCTGAAAGAACGGAGGAAAAAAATCAAACCTTGACTTTCAACACTGAAGGATTCTTTGGGCAAAATATAGAGTGATGCAGAAAATAGCAAAAGAAAATGGAGGAATATGCAAATTCACTTTATCAAAAAGACGTGGTCGGTATTCAAACATTTCAAGAGATAGAATATGATCAAAAGCTAATGGTACCGGGGGGGGTGGTGTGGGGGGCAGGCTTGCGGGGTATACCCTTTGGGTGGTTGATGATGCATGAAGGGGATTGTAACCATGGCAATGAAATGATATATGATAGAATGAATGTAAAACTAAAGTTCTCCCATGTAAACTATCACATAATTCACAATAAAACATTAAAAAAAAGAGAGAGAGAGAGAGCTAATGGTACTGAAGGAAGAAGTTCCATGATTAATGGATACAAATTGAACTCTTCCACCAAATTGATGCAGCACTGGAAACACTCACTCATCTCTGCCAAGAAAGTTTTAGGACAGCTACCTGGCAAACTAATTGGAAAAATTTGAAATCTGTGACCATTCCAAAGAAAGATGACCCAAGGTAATATGGAAATCATTGGACAATATCATTAATATAACACGTCAATGAAATTTTGCTAAAGAAAAATTTTTAAATAGCTGCAGTAGGAACTGTCAGAGGTTCAAGCCAGATTCAAATTAGGGAATGGAAAAAGGGATATTATTGCTGATGTCACATGGATCTTGGCTGAAAGCAGAGAATACCAGAAAGATGTTTACCTATACTTTCAATTGTGTGGCTCATGACAAGTTATGAACAGCACTGTGAAGAATGAGTATTCCAGAACACTTAATTGTGCTTGTGAGGAACCTTTAAATATCCCCAAGACACAGGTGTTCAAACAGAACAAGGAGACATTGAATAGTTTAAAATCAGTAAAAGTGTACATCAGGGTTGTATTCTTTAACCATATTTATTCAATCTGTATGCTGAGCAAATAACCTGGATTATATGAAGAACATGATATCAAGATAGGAGAAAGACTCATTAACAGCCTGCAATATGCAGATAATACAACCTTACTTTCTAAAAACAAAGACTTAAAATACTTACTGAATAAGATCACAGACCAGAATCTTTGGTATGGGTAACACCTCAATATAAAGAAAACAGAAATCCTCACCGCTGAATCAAAAAAATGACTTCATGATAAATGGAGAAAAGATTGAAATTGTCAAAGACCTAATTTGCTTGGATTCATAATCAATACTCATGGAAGTAGCAGTCAAGAAATCGAATGTTGTGTTGCCATTAGGCAAATCTGCTCGACAAGATCTTTTGAAAACATTCAAGAGCAAAGATGTCAGTTTTATTATTAAAGTGTGCCTGACTCAAGCCATGGTATTTTCAATAGCCTCATAGGCTTGCGAAAGTGGATAAAGAAGACCTGAGATGAATTGATACATATGAGTTATGATGTTGGCGAATATTGAAGCTAACATGAATTGCCGAAAGAACAAACAAATCTGTTTTGGATGTAGTAGCACCAGAATGCTCCTTAGAAGCCAGACTTCATTTCTCATAGTTTGGATATGTTAGGAGGACACTGTTCCTTGAGGACAACATGTTTGGTAAAGTGGAGAGTCAGCAAAAATGAAGAAAACCCCCAATGAGATGGGTTGGCACAGTGGCAACAGCATTGGGCTCAAGTATAGCATCAATTGTAAAGATGGTGCTGGACTGAGCAGTGTTTTGTTCTGTTGTTGTATAATCATTCCAAACTGACAATATTCTGTGGGGTTACCTCTCTTTGGAATGGGAATAAATATGATGTCTTCCAGTTGGGTGGCCAGATAACTGCCTTCCAAATTTCTTGGCATAGCTGAGTGAGCACTGTCTATCACATGCCACAAAGAGCACATCTTTAGCATTGCTAATCAGATTAGCCAGTTACATGGTCTCCAACCACTATGTCTTAAATCCAAGGCAGACCCTACTCATCCACACTGGAATTCTCTGGGTGATCCCAGATCCAATTATAGTGGTTCTTAACGAGCGATTTTCTCAAATCAATTCACTTTTATTTCCAGTGCCAACTCATATTGATCATTCACCATCCAAACTTGGAACTCGTTAGCAAAGGTGAGTTTATTACTTCTCAGGATAGTTCATTCCAATATTAACACTAATTGTGGGGACGATTTTTTCTATGTACTGTTCAGCAATATATATCATAGAGTAAATACCATAAATAAAAAGTTCTACATCTTACTCAACCCTTTACCTATCTGTTATTTCTTTTCTTTTCTTTTTTACCACTTTTTATCTCTCTACTTGAAGGTGTGAACTCCAATGTTTGTGGGAAAAAAATATAATCCAACAGCTGGTATTTTATAGGTTCTGTTTTATTTTCTAATATATTCAAGTACAAAAAAATGATCAATTCATATTGTAGGTGTAAGGATACTAAAGATTATCTAAAGGAAGAGCTAGGAAATCAATGGCTCTCAAAATACTTAAGAGTTAGGATAGGTGGTCACTATGAGAACCCCAATATTTGCTGTTGTTAAGTGTCCTCGAGTCAGTTCTGACTCACAGAGACCCTGTATTGGGTTTCCAAGAAGAAGTTGATGGTTTGAGCATTTGAAAATAATAATACTAATTCAGAGCTGAAACTTGAGCTGGATTCTGAATGATCAGAAGGATTTTTACTTTATTTTTTCCCAAATAGATAAAAAGAAAATTGTATGCTAAGAATACAAATCAAACAGGGATGTTGTGAATGTGTATAAAAGGTCTTCTAGCTTAGTGGCTTTCACACTTAAGCTTAAAACACAAATTCCTGGATTCTTGGGTAAGTCCTGAAAATGTGCACTTGTAACAACTTTCTCTGTGAAGCTAATGCTGCAGGTCTAGGGACCACACTTTGAGAACAACCATTTGTATCCTCAGCATTCTTGTTTGCACCTGCATCCAGCACTCAAAGTCTGCCTTCTTTTCTAGAGGCCTTGTTTGCTGAACAGTGAGAGTTGGGAAAGGCCATGATGCTCATATTGTTGAAGTAAAATGGTGACATTGTGTGTGCCAATTTGACAAGTGTGTACTCAAAATAGGGGTCATACCGGCAATTGTCAGCAGTGGGCGTGCAGGTGTGGAGATAGAGACCATAATAATTAAAGGAGGCGGTGAGGAGTGTCCAGAGGAAAGCATCCTGTGGGGTAGCAGTGTGGTGGATTAAGAGTTCTAGAGCTCAGAGATTCAGAGAAATCAGCCTATAGTTCCTCATCCAAATGCCTGCAGTGAGGTCCATGGACCTGCTCACTGGTGACCAGCTTCAGGGCTTAGAATCTGCAAGACAACTAGTGCTGTGGCATCCTCACAAAAGTCACCACCAACACTGCTGAGACAGTGATCTGTGTACCTCCTGTGGTAGTGGTAGTGCCAGGACCCCCTTCACAGATCAAGAATGACACTTGCCTTCATGTACATAACTGGTCACCTTATTATTGCCTCAACACAAAATTCCTTTATGTTCTGTTCTCTAGGTCCCTAGTAACCATTCTCACTTCAATTCTCCATTGTACCTGCCCCATAATGACTTCAGAGAGGAAAGGACTCTAATATTTCAATTCTATGAGCTATCCCTGTTTTGCCAACACTAATGCAATGAAAAATGTTTTGCTTTAAATTAAGACCATTCTGTGCATCCTCTTGGTGGGTGGTATAATGGAGCAATTCAAAAGCAATTAGCCCTGCCTCATGAGTCAGTCTATATTTGTAAATCTGTAAGACTGGCGTCACTTCCTAGAAATCTCTTATCAGGCCAACAGTGCTAGAATTTAATTTTGCTCAGATAATTCTTTCCTTCCTAAGCTGGTCCTTACGTCAAAGACCAGACTACACTTTATGCTTCAGTACAGGGTTGCTATGAGTCAGAACCAACTCAATGGCACTTAACAAAAACAAGTGTTCATGGATGCTTTCAGGACAAAGAAGATGATGTCAGGTCGGAGATTAAAGAAGGGACACAATCTACAGAGAAATGAGGAGCTGGCTGAGTTGAAGTGGCTGCTCAAGGTATTTGATTATATTTACCCTGGCGATACTTTTTAAACACCCCCTGGCAGTACTGAATGGGTGTCTTCTGCAAGGCCTTCTTCTTCTTGTGCTTTTCCTAGAAGGAAGCTGTTGGGAGCATGCTAATTCCTCTGATGAAGGCAAGCTTGAGAAGCCACCTGCCTCTCCTTGTGGGTTCGGAGCTGAGTCCTACATGTCCCAGGGAGGTCTGTGCTCTCCGCCCACGTTGGTGAGTTGTTGTTTCTTTTCTTTTTTGTTTAAAACTCAAAATTTTTTCCATATTACTGCTGAGGCTTGTTCCACCCAGAGCTGATCTGAGCAAATATTGTTTAAAAATCTGGCCTTCTTCTTTAATAGTCAAACCAGTCAAACTAAGCCAGTTGCCATGGAGTCCATTGTGACTTGTGATGACCTCATGTGTAGCAGAATACAACTGTGTGCTCCAGAGGTTTTCCTAAGGGTGACTGTCAGTTCTGTCTTCTGAAGGACTACTGGGTGAACTTGGATCTTCAACCTTCTGATTAGCAGCCAAGCACTTAGCCATTTATATCTCTCAGGAGCCCTTCCTTAAGAATACCCAACATTGAAGCAAAATGATAATGTATTTTCAAGACAAGAGCATAAAACAGACATGAGATATTTGGACAAAGGAGAAAATATTCTTGAGCATTTGCAGGAAAGTTTTATACACCTTTTAAAAAGTAAACAATTGATTGAACAAATCCCACTTTTATTCTTGTCCACATTCTCTTCCAGGGTAATTTCTGTGCTTATCAATAAATTACCCCAATCAAAATGAATTTTAAACACCCTAGCATTTCTACTTATGATATTTTATTATACTTAATGATTTCATAAGACCATCTTTCGTTTCCCAAATATTAAAGTGATCTTAGATGTTTTTCTTGAAAATTAAAGTGAATGTTCACTGGCTCTGCTTTCTGAATTTGTAGCATCCCTTCAGTTAACTGGGGAGTCTCTGAGGTGATGCAAATATCCTTTCAGGAATTGATAATCAATGTGGTTCCATTTCCAAAGTGCTCCTCTGTTGTTTTGTTTTTCATTACTTTTGCTTGGCTAATTACCAATTGGTCTTGAAGGCCAAAGGAATTCGAGAGGCTGAAGACCCCTGAGAAGAAGCTTCTCTGCTTTTCCTTCTCTTAAGTCACTGGGGTTTTGTGTTAGAGGACAGCTGTTGCTGAGAAGGGGAGAAGACACAGGACATCTAGGGTCTCAGGGGAAATGCCAACTGGAATGCATCAATCTTTTTGCTTAAAATCCAAGCAGTTTATCTCTCTAGAAGGTTCTCCTGGGTAAGAGGAAGTGTGCTTAGTATTTGAAAATTCTGCTTTTCAAGTATTTTTATCCAGCATCATTTTATATTATGAGAATTTCCTATCTCTTCCCATCACCACCCCGTCATGCCAAGCAAACTCAGCACTTGTTTGGCTCCCAGTCAGGTGTTGGGGTGGAAGTCTTGGCATTTCTGCGTCAATTTTGGTGGTAGGATAGAACTTTTTTTTTTTTTTTTTTTCCCAATAATGTTGCTGAAATGCTGCTTTCTCTCCTCCAGTGTGCTGTCTGACAAAAGGATTTTCTGGGAACAGACCCGATGAAAAGGAAAGGGAAGAAGAAAAGGACAAATGGGAAGAGATGGCAGCTTCTTTGATCTTAGGATTCTGTAACGAATCTATTCTCCTTCCAAAACTCAACCATTTTACCTTAGAGCATCTTTGCAAGTCTCCTTAGAAGAACTACTCTTCCCCATAACAAGCCTTTGGTTAGTTTTCTGTGCTGCCTTCCCATGCCAAACATTGGAGAATGTGATCAGCTGGGTGCTCAAGATAAAAACAATCATCTCTATACTGAGTCCAATGAGATGACCCACCTTGACCAGGTTTGTATTTGGTCATTTTCCCCATAGAAATGGCTTCTCCAGAGATCATGTATAGAATATTATCTTGGAAACGTTCTTCTGCTTCCCACCTGGTTTGGATTGCTTATCATAGCAAGTGTTGGAGAGAAGGATAGTGGAGCTAGACAGTATCCTCTCAGTCAGCCTGAGAAAGTCTAGGTTCTCTTTTCCTATGGGAAGATGCTGAGACCACCCTACCACCATTTCCTTTTGTATTTGAACTCAGCAAGTGGATTGGCCACTGCTATTTCTGCTTTTGCAATCTGAGCCACTGCCACCCCAATCATCCTCCCTGCCCCTCCCCCATGCACACAGATCCCCTCTTCAATGATTAAGTGTCAAACAGGCTCAAGTGAGCCAAGGACCTTACTGGTGTTTTCTAAGGGAACTGACTGCTGGTTTATCAGGCAAAGAGAAGGACATGGAATGATAACATCTTTTGCTAAAATTTCAAAAGTGTTCATTTCACAATACAGTTATTCTTAATGAATATAGCTAGGCCCCGATTTTAAGAACAGAGCCTTCATTCCCCCCCCACAATTTCTAAATAAATAGATGCTAACTACAATATGTGGAAACACATGATTCTATCCCATTTCCAAAATATTATATTTCAAATTGATCTGAAGATGATTTCTGTAGACATCCCAATATGTTTTTAGCCATTTGTGCAGCGCTTATAGTATGGGGAATTCTGATTGGAGAGACTAGAAAGGGAACACAAAGCCCCTATAAAATTACTATAAAATTTCCTCTGATTATAGGTTTATCTGTACCTCATATTCATACTAAAAATCCTGGAATGGTTTATTTCCTTTTTAATTCAGGTTGGGCCTCATCATAGGAGACATAACCTCCATCCCAGTCCAGAGCTCTCCATCTACTGTCCTGTTGCCTCCCCTCACTAGTTCCTAATCCTCTATTCTAGAATTGGGATGTCTGTACAAAAGCGAGTGTTGCTACTGTGCCATCCAATCAGACAGGGATGCTGTAAGTTAACAGCTAAGAATGTTAAAGCTTGTCTAGAGAATTTGTACTTTCAAAAGTTGGAAAACAAGAAAAGCTATTAAAGACAGGAATAATCAATTGAAAGAAGCTGACTGCAGATGGTCAGAAAGTTATCTTTCTTCCCCTTTGGAGCTCGGCCTGCATGGAGCCCGGAGATGGAGAAGAGCTTCTCATGTGTTGTTTGGCTGCTCTGGATGAATGCTGCTAAAGCTCTGCTGACACAGTTACTGGGGGGAATCTCTGGATTGTGGGAGGATGGGGCAAGGAAGAGAAAATGCAAAACAGACTTGATCTGAGATGACAAAGAAGTGACCAGACAGGGAAGAGAAGCAGCTTTTATTTCCTGCCACTCTCAGTAAATACACAGGTATTCTTCAAAGACAATGCGACAATGCTGGTTTGGTTCCAGACCACAGCACTAAAGTGAGTATTGTAATGGTCACACAAATTTTCTGATTTCCCAAAGCACACCAAAGCGATGTTTAGACCATACTATAGACGTGCTCCTTGGAGACCAGGATGGCCAAACTTCAGCTCTCATACTTTGGACATATTGTCAAGAGGGATGAGTCACTGGAGAAGGATATCATGTTTG
>NW_006408738.1:1617801-1626308 GCF_000296735.1 Chrysochloris asiatica
GATCTGTTTTGCAAGAAGTGCAGCCAAAGTGCTCCTTGGAGGCCAAGATGGCTGAGCTTCGTCTCTCATACTTTGGACATATTGACAGGAGAGAACAGTCCCTGGAGAAAGATGTCATGCTGGGTAAGGAGGAGGGTCAGAGAAAAAGAGGAAGACCCCCAACGAGATGGATTGGCCAGGTGACATCATTGATGGACTCAAGTGTGGCAGTGGTAGTGAGGTTGGCTCAGGATCGACATTGTTTCATTCTTCTGTGCGTGGGGTCGCTATGAGCCGGTTCTGACTCGATGGCGCCTGACAACAACTACAACAACAAAGTCTGTGATGTAATGAATTATCTGGTATCTCTTCCAGCAAGCATCCTTAACTCCCCCCAGACACTGTTTTTGCCCTGCTGGGTCCGGGTAAGAGGAGGAGAGAGAAGGCATGATTCAGCTGTGGGTTTGTAACTGTAAAAACCTGAAAGTCCAGCTGGAGTTTACAAAGAGCCACCTCAGAGGCAGGAGTGGGGAGTGCTCACTACCAACAAAGAAGAAGAACCGGGAGTAGAGCGTGTCCTTCGGACCCCCAAATCCCTGCACAAGGAACCCCGTCAGCCAAGGGACAGAAATGGGTGACTGAGGAGCAGCCGCCGGAGAACCAAGACTCAAAGCATGAATCAGAGCAATGAATTTCCCAGCCCGGGGAGCAAGCAAAGCTGAGCAGGAAGCTTTCTTGTAAAGTGGAGATCTCCAGGCACTTAAATGAGGGAGCTAGGAAAGCCAATTGCCTTCAGCTGAGGCTTACGGTAGAGGGGTAGAGGGATGTGTCCTGTAGACAGACATTTAGTAGCTGACCAGAAGAGCTGCACCCTGCGCATTTCTGATCTTGTATTGTAGACAGTTAACTTCCCTAATAAACCCAGAACTCTTAGTATGGTTTCTAAGTTCTGTGAATTACAGAACCCAGAGTGTTGAGGAAGGGATGATTTGGTGGCACACATTTTTTTTTGCAAAATCAAGCTCTTAACCTGAATCAGAATGAACTCAAATGGTAACTACAAAGAACTGAACTTTCGCTCTGAGCCTATTCCCACACAGGAGGCTGGGGTCAACCACTCGTAGCCTGCAATTTGACAGCTCAGACATTAGAGCCCACCTGTTGATCTACTTGTTGAAAATCAGCCATTGAGACTTTATGGAGCACAGGTGTGCCCTGACATACATGGGCTCACCATGTCCGAACCAACTCCAAGGCAAATAAAACAAAACAAAACAAAAAAACTGTATTAGCTCTTTTTAGAGGCTATATAATTACATTCACTCAGGTCAAACTTTTTGTGTACGAAACCTTCTCATATGGAGCAGTTAAGCTGCGTTTAAATCAAACCCTGAATCCTCATACTTGGTTTGAATTTTAGCTTATGTGTTTGTTTTAGTTTCCTGGTTTGCAAACTGAAGAATCATGATAGTACTTTTCATATGTTGTTGTTGTTGTTGAGTGCCATTGAGTCAGTTCCGACTCATAGCAATCCTGTATAAGGTTTCTGAGGAGCAGGTGGTGAGCTTGAACTGCCAACCTTACAGTTCAAACTGACCTTGCAGTCCAGCCAGCACATTAACCCATAGCATCACACCAGAACTTTTCATACAGGTTGTGGGGATGGATTATTCAAATAAATACGTGTATGGTTAAAAAAACAAAAACACACCAAATTGCTGTTGAGTCTATTCCAAGTCATCAGAACGCTATAGGACAGAACAGAGCTGCCCAAATGTTTCCCAAACTGTCATCTTTACAGAAGCAGATTGCCATAGCTTGCTCCCAAGAAGCCACTGGTGGTTTCAAAGGGCCAGCCTTTTGGTTAGCAACTGAGTACTTAGTCACAGCTTCACCAGAGCTCCTTAATACACAGCAAGAATGCTACCGTGTCAGTCACCAATATTATGGGAGCACTGCAGCTCTCCCAGATAAGCACACGATCATCAGTTCAAGCCCACTGCTGAATCACAGGAGACAGGTGAGGTCTCCAACTCCTCCAAAAATGTACAGCCTCAGAAACCTTATAAAGGGTCATAATGAATTGGAACTGACTCAAGGGCACTTAAGAACAACAACAATAACATTACTATTATAGTTACCTTTTTCTCAAAGGGTAGTGTGTGACTCATAGATTAAGCACATGGAGATACTTCTGGATATTCATTTATTTCTACAAGTTGACTATTATCCTTGTCAAGTTAATGCAGATGACACTATTACAGAACATTCGAGTTTTTCCAATACGCCATTTCTATTTTGAGAGTGGAAAGTTATAATATCATTGTGGGCATGACTGTTTCACATTTATCTTCAGTTAAAAGCATGAGGCAATGCAAAGAAAAATTTTGGCCATTCATTTCTTGAGCATAAATAACTTGGCTCTTTGGGCTGTTAACACATCTCTCCTTCTAATTCCTCGTTTTATGCAAATCACTCTGCAAACCTAGAGAAGAAGGAGATTCAATAGCATCCCACTCTGAAGGTGAATGTTGTTAAGTGCTTTTCAGTCTGGTACAACTCATAGAGTCCACATATAGGGTTTCTAGGCTGTGCATCTCTGTGGGAGCAGAAGACCTCATCTTTATCTTTATCATCTTGATCCCAAGTAGTGGCTAGTGGGCTTGAACAGTGGGCACTGAGGTTCCTAGTACAGTGCTTATCCTACAGAGCCACTAGGCTCCCAAAGGTAGTTCCAAATCCTGATTTTTTTAGATGACTTATTTTTCTATTTGATAAATCTAATTGCTGTGCAGAAGATCTAGATATAGTCATGTATGTATGTGTAGGTACTGGCCAAGTTGATTTTGACTCCAAGCAACCCTATAGCACAAAGTAGAGCTACCCCACTGAGTTTTCTAGGAGTCCTGGTGGGGCAGTGTGGGTTAATGTGCTGGACTGCAAGGTTGCTTTCAACTGCAAGGTTAGCAGTTCAAGCTCACCAGCCACTCCTCAGAAATGCTATATAGTGTCGCTAAGAGTTAGTACCGACTGAAGGGCGTGTAACAACAACAACAGCAATCGTTATAAAGCAGACAGTCACATCTTTAGCCCATGGAGTGACTTGTGGATTGAAATCTTTCAGTTAGCAGCTGACTGCTTAACCATTAGGAACTTATGTGCCACCAGGTTATGTATGTGTGTACGTATGTCTGTATGTACATATGTCTGTACGTATGTGTGGTCTGTAAACCAAACCCACCATCATCAACTCAATTCCAGCTCACAGCTACCCCACAAAAACACAGAAGAACTGCTCCAGAGAGCTTCCCAACTGTAATAGAACAGACAGCCTCAGCTTTCTCCCAGGGAGGGACTGATGTGTTTGAACTGCTGACTTTCTGGTAAGCCACCCAACTCTTAGCCCATGCACCAGCAGGATGCCATAGACATTACAGACAACAAGCACATGCATTTTAACACCATAGATTTATACATTTTTTCACCTTTCAATTTGACAAAGCCCCACACAGTTTTTAAGAACTAGACCAACTATTGTTCTTGTTGTTGTTAATTGTCATCAAGATGGTTCCAATTCATAGCCACCCTGTATAAGGTTTCCATAGTGTAGCTGGTTGGTTTGAACTGCTGACCTCACAATTAGCAGTCTGTTGCTTATCCTATAGCACCACATCAAGAGAAGGTCAAATGTTACTCTCAAGTAATATGCTTTCTTGTTTCTGTCTTAATGTTTTATATAAACCTCAAATTATGTTGCAGAGTCAGTTCCAATTAATAGCAACCCTGTAAAGGGTTTCTGAGGAGCAGCTAATGGGTTTGAACCACCAACTATATAGTTAACAGTCCAGTGTTTATTCAACAGTGGCACACCAGGATTGCTATTATTGTTGTTAAGTGCCGCCAAGTTGGTTCCAATTCACAGCGACACACTACAGGGCTTCTGAGGAGCATCTGGTGGATTTGAACTGCCAACATTGTGGTGAGCAGTCCAGTGCTTATCCTAAAGCACCACACCAGGACTAGGATTTATCATATTTTGCTATAAGTTTTGTTTGTGTTGCTCAGTAAACTATAGGTAGCTTAAAAGCTGCAAATTTTTCCCACTCATCTCTGTATGCCTAGGGCCTCACATTTGGTCAGGGTTAAACAATATTTGTTGAAGAAAGAGAGGAAAGAGAAATCTTATGAACTGCTTTAGACCAATAAATACATTGCACACAATCGGCATAAACTGTATGAAATAACTGAATACACATCCCATCATTTCTTAATTCCTACTTTGTTTAATTTTCAAAATACGAAGAAAGATGAGCAGGCAAGCCAAGGCAGGGGATTTCAATAGAAGGGAAATGAAACCCATCTAATGTGTGATTTGTATCATTTTGCCAGGGTAAGCTGACTTTAAAAGCCTTACCATAGTAGGTGAGAGGTGATCACTGATTAATGACAATATTGCTTTAGATGGGAACACTTAAACCTGGGTGGTTACGGAAAGGGGCACAAATAACTATATTAAGTAGCTGACAGCCTAGGGATGAACACTAAATAAATAAGAAACTCATGTTTTATGCATCTTTTGTTGCCAAGGAAGTCAACAATGGGAATGAAGTTTGATTGGAAACCTAAGGCCCTCAGCACCTCATTCAAAATAATAGGAAAATAGGGTGATTTAAAGACACGAGAAAATCAAGTGTCACTTTATAATCTTCTCTGCATATTCATCAACAGAGAAATGGATTAATTCTTAATTTAAGCCATAAAACAAGATTAATCAAATCCCAAGCCTGGTGTCATTTTTACTCTTTCACTCTTGGCGATGGTTAAAATGCAAAATGAGTTCTATTAAATAAAATGAGCTAAATTTAAATATTGTGGTTTTCTCATTATATTTATTTTGACTGTTTGGATAAACAAGCAGCATGGGTTGATATTTGCATATCGGCATCACTTTAATAGTTACAAAGATGGGATGGATCAGCACATGCCTCAGCAGGCATATGAACCCTTGGTTAATAGATGCTGAGGTGGGTTTTGTGAGGAGCTCTTGGCCTCCTTTATGACCATAGAATGTTACTTTTCTCTGTTAGAATGTCATCTCCAGTTCTTTAAAAACAATCATGTTAACTAAAGTAAAAAATAATAGTTAATACAGTCAAACCTCTCTATAAGAAAAACTGAAGCATAAAAATTTGGTGTTAGAGGATGCATAAGTAAATTGATTATTTCTTTATAAAATAACTGAATAGTATTTACTTACATAGGGAATCTTAGAATATATGTAAAGTATAGTTTGATTTGACATAGAAAAATTACAAGCAATTTCTCAAAAATAGATTTATTACATAAAGGTTTCCTGTCTGTGATTAGGATTCTACCAGTTGACTCAATTATTAAAAACCCATAATCCATCCAGCATTGTGATTATTGATGTGAAAACATGAGATTTCCCCAATTCCTTTATTTAAAGACTTAAAAGTGTGTAATGTAGCAACACTGTGTACAACTGCAGAAGACTCCAAACACAGCACCTCACATAGCCCTCTGCCACTGGCAGTTGTCAACCATACATGTAGATATTCATTTTGACTAACCATCTATGTCACATTAGTTGTCAGTCTGAAAAAAGAGTTGTGTATGTGGTTGGAATGTGTGCAGAGTCGAAGGTGGGAATAGGAATCCTGGTGGTACAGTGGGTTTTGTGTTGAACTGTTAACTAAAAAGTTGGTGGTTCAAATCCACCAGCTTCTCCATGGGAGAAGTATGAGGCTGTCTTTTTCTATAAGAATTACAGTCTCTGAAACCCTGTGGAGCAGATTTACTCTGTCCTATAGTATTGCTATGAAATAGAATCAACTCAACGGCAATGAATTCTTACTGCACATGCACTATGCTGTGTAGTTTATTTTGTTAGTTTTCAGAGAACTCCACACAGAAGACTTACTATCACCATTTTAAATCTGGTAAACAAACTTAAAGAAGATGGGTTTCTCAAATAATTGGTGGGAAAGGCAAGAATGATTTTTGGTAAATGTAGGGAACTATAAAACTTTCCAAAGTCTGGAAACCAAGCTTATCATCTCCATCATCATCACCACAATCATCATCATAAACCCCACACCATCAACCTTGCCTTTCTTGATCCCATGCTGTGTTTGACACTGAGTTAGGTGCTTTATATGCATACTTCTCATTAATTCCATATAGTAATTCTCTGGGGTTTTATTTTTCAAATACTCTATTTTTGTTTTGTTTTGTTTTGTTTTGATTGTGAATTGAGTGATTGTTTACATGGTAGAACATCAGTTTTACACTCATTTTATAATATTTTGTTTTGTTGCAATGATTACAATCCCCTGTATGCATCATCATTCAAAAGTATTTGCTTCTGTTTCCTCTGTTTTTTGTTTTGTTTTGTTTTTGGATGTACACCAAAACACTCAGGAATATACAATCTTTCAAATAACCAAAAGTCACACCCTGCAAGCCTGCCCCCCACTTGCCAGTACACAGCCCCTCTCCCTCCATGAGTCTAGAGTCCTTAGATGCTCCATCTTTCCACATCATCATCTCTGCCTCCATCTCTAGCGTCACCACTTCTCTAGGTAGAGTTCCACACTCCGTTCCTGCTCTTCTCCCTTGATGGTCCCAAGGTCCTCCATTCCTGAATTGTAAGTTCAACCACTCACCCCTTTTTTCTACAAAACTTCCACCTTTACAGTTGCAACAATTGCAATTAGTCATGATAACAATTATTCACTATTGATTCATAAGAGTCTTATTCCAATCTCCTTTCACCATACTGGTCTAGACAGAATGAAAACAACTGAGTGGGAATTCTACCTTCCCCTGCACACTCTGAATCTAAATTCTCTCTTGGAAACTTGTAAGCCAGTCACTTAGTGCCTTTACAGGCCCCCTGCCCACCGTGTTAGGTAGCCAATATCTAAGTTGCCCATCCCTATCAACCCTGTGTACAGAGGGAATGGGAATTATCCTTGCTGGGAAGACTCCTTCCCTCTGGGTTGGTATTTTATGTTACTACATCCATAAGTATAGGACAAGTTCATCAGGTTGTAATGATTTATATTTGTTATTTTTATCAAAAAAAATGTCAAATGTAATAAAGAAAAGTGTTAAAGAGTTTTTTTGTTTTTTTTTAACTAAACAAGTTTAGGTTTAAAATTTCAGTGTCCCCATGTTTCAATGGAGTTTGAAAGTATGGAGTGACTGAAACTGTAAGCAACTCTTTGAAATCATGTAAATTTGTAGCACAGTGGGATATTCACCTCTGATATTTATCAATTCTACTGAGTAAGAACAAAGGATTTATTGTTACATAACTGCCTATTCTTTCTCTTTTGGTAAATTTGCAAAAAAAACTAAATATATAGATGTGTTCAGCTGCCAGGTAAAGCCTATTTTTATGTTTACCTACAAAAATTCAGGGATTTCACAGATGAACTCTGAAGATTAATTTGTGCATGATCTATGAAGATACAGAGCAATCCTGACCTTGGTAATGCTCTACTTCTGAGTCCCAAGAGAAAGAGACTGTCAACCCTCTCTCCCTTATTCCAGTCTTCTCAATCCTGGTGAGAGAAAAAGAATCTGTGGCTAAAGTAAAGCAGAGAGGGGGCAGCAGTGGCAGAAGCCAGGTAGGGTACGCTCCAGTGAGAAGGGAGGGGGATCTCACGAAGGAAGTGCTCATAGAATAAATCCAGCATTCCGGATCTACTATAAGATCCAGGACAGCAGTCTCCAGAACTCGCATATGTGAAACAATCATGCTACTAAAGAAAATACAGGCATCATAGGAACCTGGAGGCTGGGCCCTCTCGGTGACTACCCCACCCCGGCAGAGTTTAGAGGGTGGGCCTAAAGCCAGCCTGGTTCAGAAAGAGGCGTTTCCAGCACACAACAAAAGGAGAGAGAAAACCACTGGAAACTACACATGTCTCCCTCTCTCTCTCCCTATCCCAGCTTTATTTCCCTGCCCAGACATCACACGGGACAGTTTTCCCACAGTACAGAGAGAGGGAGCTGGGTGGTGACTTATGACATCACCCACAGGCCAAAATCTGAGGCTGTGTATCTGAGCTGTGGGCGGGGCACCTCACCTTTCTCCCAGGTAGCTGCTTGGAATTTCCAGCTATTGTTTGAGCAATCCCCAGTGGCAGAGTTGCCAAACCAGTCTGGCAGCATACGATCAGTATAAAGCAATCTATAAAAATGCAGCATAATAGGACTCAACCATCCCAAGACTTGTGCTGCACCCACACAGATAACAAACTGACCTTCAGAGACAAAAATAATGGACAATCTTTGTCCCATTAACTCCCTAATATATATCTGCTACCTATAGAGTAGTGACTAGAGGAGGGGTCTGAAAGAGGGTTTACCCCCACCCCTGCTGGAGGCTTCTATTTGCACACATACTGATGGTGTAGCATGGGAAAGTTGACCAAAGCCACATTTCTGCTCCAAAGGGGTTATTTTTGTCTATGTGTTTATATTACTTCTGCTTTTGG